>NC_050576.1:279442011-279707011 GCF_011100635.1 Trichosurus vulpecula | reverse complement strand
AGAGGCTAAAAACAAACTGCACCTGTGTTTTTGTCTAAAGTACTATGGGGCCATCTTGGATCATGTTCCAACCCATGCTCCTCCTTGTCACTGTTCCCTTAAGTATCTACACCAGATGAGTTGACTGCATCCTTCTTCTAGTGTCCCTATTCCAGAACAGTGAATACTCTGATGACATACTTAATACAGCGAGGAGAATTCTCTAGCACAATGAGAAAACTCATTTGACATTTGATATCTAGGGAACCTTTCTAAGAATTTAAACTTTTAAAAGGAGGCGATATGATTGAGCTTTGCTGCAATCATACTGCAACTATTCTTCATGTAGCCCAAGTCTCCTCAGTCATGGGCTAGCCCAGGTTCAATTATCATTACTTCCTGCTTGTCTCTCTTCCAATGGAAAATACCAAGCTATTTCATTATCAATTGCATGATATCACAGGGTGATGAAAATGAATAGTTACTTAAAATAGAAAGTATTGTTATATTGTGAAGCATTAAACTGCAGACAACATATCTCACCCCCATCACTCTCCCATCAAGCCATGCCCCTGCCAGACTGGAGTATGATCTCACCTTACTCCTAGGCAATGGGAGAAAAATGCCTCTTCATGTACCACTCTTCATTCTTACACTGTGAGAGAAGGAATAGCTCACACACCCATGAAGGATAGTCATGTATATTGCCATAAATTCTTATGGCATGTTGGTCTTCATGCATGATTCAGCAGGTCATGGGAAGCCTTGGATGCTCATTATGGCTGCCTCCATGCCATTCTTGGCTTGCTCCTGCATTGTCTATTTCTCTGAACTTGGATCTGGATTTGGTTGGCTCCTGCTTCATTGTTTATGAAATAAATGGCAGTGATTGAGAAGGTGAGGAGGAAAATCCTGGAATAGCCAATCACATTCCACTTTTTTGGCTTCTTTTTCTGCCCCCTCCTTATTCCATTCCTCCATCTTTTCTTTTCAAGTTTGGAGTCTCTTTGTTCCCATAAGGGCTACCCCATTTCTGTTACATATTAGCAGGGCTATATTGGACAAATTATTTCACTCTTTTGGGCCTCGAATTCCACATTCATAAAATGATCTTTTAGGCCACTGTTGTTTGTAAACCTATGCACTTGTAAAGGTTTTCTATTAGAAGAATCTAGTGTCAGGGCAGCTAGGTGGTGCAGTGAGTAGAGCACTGGCCCTGGAGTCAGGAGGACCTGAGTTCAAATACGGACTGTGTCAAGTGTCTACTTGACACATTTACTAGCTATGTGACCTTGGACAAGTCACTTAACCCCAATTGCCCTGCCTTTCCCCCCTGAAAAAAAAAAGAATCTAGTGTCATCAAAATTGCTTCACAAAGCTACTATCTTTTGGAAAACAGCCTAAGCTAATCTTTTACTTCATGACCATCTATGCTAACTTTCACAACAACTGAACAATAGTACAAGTGTTCTTGTGGCATAAAAGTGACTCTGGGGTATAGAAGGCTATGTTAGCATAGACTAAGATGGTAGTTTTAGATTGTGTCTATGATCTTAGTACCAACTCAACTAAGTTTAGAGTTATTGACAGAAATTCACCCATAATGTAAAAAATTCTTTAGGTCACAGAAACTCTGACGTCCACAGGGCCATGGAATTCCCACACGGAACAAATTCACGAGTTTGGGAAGTAAGTTTAAGAGGAAGATGTATTATTGTCGTTTTTTGTCATGTCTAGTGTTGATGTGAAAGGCTGTGAGAATATAATGTTGGTGGATTAGGTTGAATAGAAAAGAGCTGGACCTTCTATTTCATTCTTTCAAGCAAATATAAGTAATTCTTAGGAGATATTCTATATTCCCATAGTCCTTTGTAGTAGGAACTCCTGATAAGATTGTTCTGAACTACATGATACATGTTTTGGGATGGGAGATGCTCCCTTACTGGGAAGAGAGTGAATTTAGCTTCATAGGTAAAGGGGAAGGGATGGTTCAAGCTTGAAGAGATGGGAGGACAATCTGAGTAGGGGACCTAGTATAAGTAGAGATCCAGTGGCAAGAATGACCTTAGAGTGTTTAAAAGGAGAGATCCTGACTTTCTAGGAATATAGAATCTCCAAAATTCTGATTCAAAGAGTCAATATCCATTCTAGAAAACCCTAAGATATTAAAAACAATCCTTTTCTTGCTCTAGGAAATGCATCCCAGACTTTATTCATGGCTTAATGTTGGAACAATGATTCATTTCAAAAGCCCTTGCTTTTGTTCAGTTACAGATGTGACAAAACTTTAGAAACCTAGAAAAGGGTGCAGTATTTGTTTTTTTCTTCTTCAAATTACATCATAGCCCCTACATTCCCATATTCATTTCCTTATACAAAAATCAATGTGCCCATTTGTTCTTCCCTCCTCCAGTTTGGTCCAGAACACATTCCTAGGTGCAAAGAGGAAAACAGCTACTCTCTCAAATGAGACATTTAATACCATGGGAGAATTTTCATGTTGTATACCATGTACCTATTAGCAATGCTCCTGCAAAGAAATCAGCGAGAGCTATTAGGACAGAATGGAAAGAATATTGGACTGGAGCTAGAAAACTCAGGTTTATGGCCTGCGTCTGACAATTATTCCTTTTGTGATCATAAACAAATTCTTTACTTCTGTAGCGCTCACTTATTCATTTGTAAAATGGGAATAATTTTCATTGCTGTATCCTACTCACTGGTGATTATAAAGTACTCTGTAGATATAACCATTCCTTCTTAATAATTGATAATTTGTTGTTTTTGGAAGGGGGCACATTTTGTAAAGGGCGTTTGTTGGAAAGTATCTGTTATGCCAACACAAACTATATCAATGATTTTTCTTAAAAGAAAGTATTCTATAAACTTTAAAAATGCTTTGTTGAATTGACTATGTACTTGAAAGGAGAGAATCTGGAGTTCAAAGACCTAGCCTCAAAGCCAGGCTCTTGTACTTTCTACCTATGTGAACTTGATGTTGAGTAAGTCAAAAACATCCATGGACCTTTTGCTTTCCCCCCTGGACAATATGAGGATTGGACCAGAGCTGGTCACCTATGTTTTTTTAGCTCAAAAATCATATAATCATATGGGAAAGTAAAATTATAATTATAGCTTTGACAAAATAATTGTATTATATCATTGCTATCTTTCTGCTAACCATCATGCTTGAAACATGTCTTTTAAAGTTATGAATAGTACCTAGAGAGCCAGACCCATGCGTATTTAAGGCAGTCATCATCCCTTATCTAGAAAATATCTCGAGGGTCCATAGCAATCTGTCTCTTCTCACAGAATTACAGAATTATGATATTTCAGAATTGGAAAGGTCCTCAGTAACCATTCTGGGCCAAGCCATACTCAAAAGGAAATCTCCTGCCAAAAGGAAACATTCCTGCCAAGTGATCTTACAGATTCTGCTTGATGAACACTTTTTATTATTATTATTTTTTACTTTGGTACAGCCTGAAATGTTAGGAAGTTTCTTTTGACTTCAAGCCTATTCATCTTCCACCTATTGCCCATGATTCTGCTCTCTGGGGCCAAACATAACAAACCTAATCACTCTCCCAAAGAATAACCCTTCAAATACTTGGATATAGCTATCATGTCTTTTCTAAGCTTTCTCTTCTTTAGGCTAAACACCCTCAGTTACTTAAAGCAGTTCTCATATCATAGACATGAAACACTCCTCTGAATGTTAGATTGTTTGTAGGTTAAATGAGTTTTTTTAATTTTACAATTTTTTTTTAGAATGTACAAAGTTCATGTTAGCACCACAGGTGGGATACTGAAGAAATTTATGGCATAGTTCAAATGCGCTTAAGGATTTTACAATCTAGTGGGGAAGACAAAACACATACCTATGAAAAAGCTATATAAAATGGAAGCAGCATGCGATTAATGCCAAAATCATATATGAGCGTATGAGTGATAGGGGAAAGGCTAGATTCAAGCAGGATTTTGAAGGCAAATTCAATCGCATGTGATAACTGAAGACAGGGAGTGTAGGAAGGAAAGGAGTCATGAATGTAGTTAAAGACTAGAGAATTACAGAGAACGTTGGCAGGAAAAGGAAGTCAGTAGGATGCCTTCTGGCACTATTTCCTCCTTCACTTATTTCATATGAAGAGGTGGCCCTTCTCCTTGCCAAAGTAAATGCCTCTACATGCCCTCCCATTCCACCCCATCTTCTCCAGTAAATTGTCCTCTATATTATTTTTGCTCTTTCACTTATTTCTCTCTTTGTCTATTGACTGTTTCCATACTCTCTACACCTGTGTCCCTCCCTCATAAAGGGGAAAAACTTATTTGATCCATCCATTTCTGCTAGATACCACCCTATATCTCTCTGCCTTTTTCTGTATAAATTCCTTGAGAAGGTCACTTATAGTAGATACCTCTACTTCTTTCCCCCAACAACCTTCTTAACTGCCTGTAGTCAGTTGAGCATCAAACCTCATCATTCAACTGAAACTACTCTCTCCAAAGTTACCAAATGAGCTCTTAATTGCTAAATCTAATGGCTTTTTCTCTATTCTCATTCTTCTTGGTCTCTCTGCAGCTTTTGGCACTCCATCAGTGTTTTCTCCTTGATATCCTCTTCTGTCCAGGTTTCTGGGACCCTTCTCTCTGTTCCTTCTCCCTGTCTGAACACTTCTTAGATTCTTTTGCTGGATCTTGTCCAGATCGCGCCTGCTAAAAATGGAGATCACACAAGGGTTGTGTCCTGGGCCTTCTCTTCTCTTTCTATACTGTTTTACTTGGTGAACTCATCAACTCCCATGGATTCAATTATCATCTATATTATGATGATTTTCAAATCCATTTATTCAAACCTAACCTTGCTCCTGACCTCTAGTCTCCTATCTTCAACTACCTGTGATGTCCCAGAGATATCTTAAACTCAATATGTCCAAAATTAAATAAATTACAATTTCTACAAACTGCTTATCCCCTTCTGAACTTTCCTATTATTTTCTTACTTCTTTTAAATTTCATTCATTTATTTATTTAAATATATATTTTTATTTATCTCATCCTCTTAGTCACTCAGGCTTGCAACCTAGGTGCCATCCTCCATTCCTCATTCTCTCAACCACCATATACAATCTGCTGCCAATTCTTGTCAATTTTACCTTTATAACATCTCTTGTATATTTCCCCTCCTCTTCTCTGACATTGCCAGCACTCTGCTGCAGACCCTTATCACCTCACACCTGGGCTATTGTAATATCCCATTAGTTGATCTCCTTGTCTCAAGGATCTCCCCACTACAGTCACCTTCCATCATGCTGCTAATTTAGTCTTCCTACAGTGCCTCTCTAACTATATCTCCCTATTCAATATGCTCCAGTGATTCCATATCACCTCCAGTACATAGTATAAAACTTTTTTTGGCATTCAAAGTCCTTCATAACCTTCTCCCCTCTTACCTTTCCATTCTTCTTACACCTTCCTCCTTCACCTTCCCCAACCCTAGTTGATCCAATGACATTTACCTCTTTGCTTTCACTTGCACCTGGCATTCCATCTTCCAACTCCAATTTTCACTGGCTGTCTGCTACACCTGGAATGTTCTCCTTCCTTAACTCTGCTTCCCAACTTCCTTCAAGATCCAGCCAAAATCTCACCTTCTACAAGAAGTATTTTGCAATCCCTTTTAATGCACCTCCTTCCCTCCATTACTCATCTCCAAGTTATCCTCAACAAAACTTGTTTGTACATAATTGCTTTCATGTTGTCTCTCCTATTAGACTGTGGGGTCTTTGAGAGAACAGACTGTTTGTTTGTGGCTTTCTTTGTATCGCCAGTGCTTAGAGTGCTGTGCATGGCACATAGTAAGTACTTAAATAATCCTTGTTCACTGGCTAGTGAATCCCCTGACTTTTCATGCCCTCCCTTTTTATCATGAGCATATCCTTTCTTCTCTTCTTTCTCCTTTCTTCTATTGCTGAGATTTAAGGGTCAACCATAACACTGGACCTGGAGCTGGGTAAGAAAAAATAAACAAGGAAAAAAGCTGGAGGAAGTGGCCGGGATAATCGAAGTGTCATTAATGTAAATACTAAAGGTCTGAAGGTGATGGAAGCAGGATCAGGGTACAGGTTATGACAATTAATCAGGGGCTAAAATCATTGAGGGAGGTGGGAGAGCAAATTGGAAGTCAGTGGATAATAGCAACGAGAATGAAAAGAGGATGCCCTAAAGAGATGGCATGGATTTCACATGATTTACATCCTTCTTTCACCAGAAATCTGGTGTTAGGTTGTGCAACTGTCATTTTACTTATTTATTAAGTGAGGAAGTTGAGTCTCAATGAGTATAAAAGACCCAATCAAGGTCATACAGCTGCAAAGTGTCAGAGCTAGGATTTAAATCCCTATTTCCTCAAACCTACTCCAGTATTCTTTGTACTACAATACATTGCTTCTCAAATAATAAGTAAATGACCACAGACTAAATATATGTATATGTAGACACACACATATACATGTATATGTGTATGTATATATGTATATATATACACACACATGCGTGTGGGAGTTTATGTGTTTATATATACATATATACATACAAATATACACACACATATATATGTATATATGTATATGTATATGTATCCAAGTGAAGTTTGGGCTGGGACTTACTTTTGACCAATCAAAAAGTGTCAAAGCAATTTGGGTTTAAGGCATGGTCCATAAAAAAGAAATCTAGTCTGTAAATCCCAAGATATCTTGCTAGGTTTCAGAGATCAAAATTTATATTCCTTTGGGCAGAGTACCCGTAGGTCAGGGTATGATTCCCTATGTGGACAGAAGGAGAGGAGGGAGAGGAGGAAGGAAAAGATTGAAGGAGGGAAAGTAGAAGGGAGGGAGGGATGTCTGGATTCTGATGCCTCAGAATGAGTGTAAACAGCAATTATTTCTGTTTTGGCCAACAACCCTTAGGGTCTTCCCCTCCCAGACTGATTTTATTTCAGTATTTTTTTGACTAGGTAAAAGAGGCCATTCTTTGCTTCATTTTTACCTAAACTTAATCACTGAATGGGTGTTGCCTCAAACAAACTGAGACCTGGGAAAGACCCTAGCTTAAAGAGGCCAAAGTCTCCCACTGCATCCTGGGCTATCTCCAGTTGTCCTGATGGATATGTCACCACTGAACCCAGATGGACAAACAACAATATACATAGGTGTATGTGCAATAAAGCTATAAATGCTGGTTCCAATATATTTTAAAATAATTATATGATACATTTGCATAGCATGCCATTTTCTATTTTTTCTGACCAGAATCTACCACTCTGGTCAAATCAGTCTCTTTGTTGTCTCTGGAACACACCACAACTATTTCTACTTCTGCTGCTTTGCTCACACAATTCTGCCTGAATTAAATGCCCTTCTCTACTCCCGGGGACATCATTAGGTCTGCCACTTTTTCCCATACTCCTCATGATGCCAAGATGTTTCCCTTGTTGATAGCATTCTGATCCCTTTTAGCAACAAGTCATCCAAGGTTCTGCATTTGCATTTTATTGGGGAAAAGTGATTCCCTTGAGGTCCCTGATGTAGATCTGACAGAAGCCAAACAGATCTAAACTGGCCCATTTGAACATTATAATGGAGGACTACTTTCAAATGATTATGGAAATGTCTTACCTTATATTAAATAATGAATATTTACTTTATTGTTCAATTGAAAGTAATCTTAGCTCTCTCTTTTCTCCTCTTATCATAGACTAGACAAATGCCAATTTTACTCAGTGTGATGTAATTAAATATGAGCATGTTCCCAGAAGCGGGTCTTCCAAGGCTGATGGAGGTATTTGTCAGGTTTATCACACAATGGATAAATGTTTCCTTCACCTATCCTGATATAATAGGATATCTGCCTCTGTAGGAGAGTGCTTCCAGATAGCCTGGGCAAACAGTCCATTTATGTACTTGACAGATTTATTACTTTATCAGTTATTTTCTGAAGGAGGACTTTATTATATGCAAAATACTAGCATAAATTAAGGGGTAGAAATTGACTTCTTAAAAATCACAACTTGATTTGCTTTTATTGTTGCTGAAAAGGTATTAAAATATTTACTCACAGAATGTGGACTGTATTTTTATTTTATTCTGAACTTAAGAAATAAAACAAGAATTTCCATAACACCATAGAATAGGGGAAAAAAAAGATGTTTCTAAGTGTCTTGCTATAAATACACAAGACAAGTACTGGGACCTATTTTTCATCTTTTCAGTCCAAAAGCTGCACTTTTTTTTCCCAGACTACAAAGCTTCAATATTTGTTAGCTCTCTGAGATGTTCAAGTGATTAAAGACTCTAGGTCTGCGTAATTTGTGGAAACGTTATACTGTCTCATAGATCATATTGTAGAGACGCCCCTATGACCAGCCATCAGGTGGTGGCACATTGGGCTAAGTAGGGAAGGCTGGCCCTGAGAGGCGAGTCAGACCCTAAGGACTAAGCAGAGACTAGGAGATGGAGGGGTTCTCAACATAGAAGAAGACATACAGTGTGAGGGAAAAGGCCACTAGAATTGCTAAAAATCTATATTTTGTTACTAACTTCACTGGGAATTTATTAAGTTTATGATCTTGGCCAAATTCCTCAAACTCTCTGAGCCTCAGTTTCTTTATCTGTAAAAACACGAATTTTTAAAAAAAAATGGTTTCATGAGATTGTCGTGATGATTGAATGAGATTTTGCACATGACTGCTCTTTGCAAAAAATATATTGCCAAAGAAGTATAGGCTTTTATGATTATTTATTATTAGAAATGAACACACATAGGACATAAATCCTGAAGTAGGTGGAAGACTGGGAGATCAATTTGAAGGGAAAATACATAGAGAAGAGGAGGTGGTAGTCAGAGGTCAAAATTTGCAGGTAATTGGCATAAGAAAAATATGGCAGGATGCTCAAAGACCCAGACTTGGGATTAGGGATGAACCATTGGAAAGCTACGTTCAAAAGTAAAAGCTTATGCACTGCAAGACTACGTAAGTAGCTTTTTATTCCATAAATTATAATTTTTTAAGTAGCAGGGAGGGGGCCCAGAAGGTGCAGTACAACAAACCTCCCATTCTTAAATCAGGAGCTGGCCATATCTCTTCTTTCTGCCCAGTACAGCACAACTGAATTATTCCATTTGGTATAGGAAAATGATAGCACAGAAAAGTAGATGAAGGTTTCTGACCTTGCTTCAAAAATAAAACTAGCTATATGAA
Organism: Trichosurus vulpecula; assembly: GCF_011100635.1. NCBI lineage: Eukaryota > Metazoa > Chordata > Mammalia > Diprotodontia > Phalangeridae > Trichosurus > Trichosurus vulpecula. Next base: position 279,697,770 of record NC_050576.1, on the reverse strand, counting down.
CTGGCTAGTGAGTATGACTAAGGAAAGACTAGATAGGTAAAGGGGCGGGATTCTCAGGTGAGGGCTAAGCAAGATCTTCCCAAAGCTAAAAATCTAAGGTTAATCATAATTGGCACAGTTAAAGGAAAAGGAATATGAGTTGGACACAATTTGTAACCAGAGCTTAGATACAGCCTCTATTCTGTCATGCCTGTAAAATTTTCCCTTTATTCCATTTCCTCTTAGCTTCCCTTAGTAAATTCTTCTACGAGCCATGGCTAACAGTGTGTGGTCTCTGCAGCGCAGATGCAAGGCAAGATGGACTTATTCAGTAATAATAACTGACATGATTACATAGAGATTTAAGTCTCCAAGAGCCCTCCTCACAATACTCCCATGAGGAGGTAGGCACTGCAAAGTATTATTAATCCCCACTTTCCTGATTAGGAATCTGAAATTCAGGGAATTTATATGTCTTGCCCCAGGGTCTTATGAAAAGTAAGAGATAGAGGCAAAGTTTTATATTCTGCCCTTCTGAATCTAGGCCCCCTAGATTGCTCCCTTTGGAGTGCATGCTTTGCTAGTCAAAAGAAAGGAGAATTCATTAGACTCTGGCCAGTCTGAAGCTGTGACAGCAAGATAGAATCAGTGTTTAATAAATATTTGTGAAAAGGAAGGAAGAGGCTGCCATGAAGGAAGGGTAAACTTGAAGCACGTTTTAATTCTGACTTGGCTTCTTAATGGCTGTTGTTATTCAAGCTTCATTTTCAAAGAGGACCAATAACATCACAGGGTGATGTCTTGATTCTTGTGTGAATTGGATTTAAGTGAGGCAGAATTGCACAAAGTCATTAGCTTCATTCTGTCTTCCAGAGTCATAAAAATACAGTGGCAAAACACAAGTCACGACCCCGAGAAGCCATGAGTGGGAGCTGAAAAGAAACAGATTGAGGCTGGGTGTGAGGAGAAACTTCCTAGGAATTACAGAGGTCCAAAAGCAAAATGGTCTATCCAGGGGTAGAGAACCTGTTGCCTCAAGGCCACATGTGGCTTTCTAAATCCTCAAGTTTGGCCCTTTGACTGAATTCAAACTTCACAGAACAGATTCCCTTAAAAAAAGGATTTGTTCTGTAAAACTTGGACTCAGTCAAAAGGCCACACCCAAGGACTTAGAAGGCTACATGTGGCCTCAAACTGAAGGTTCCCCACTCCTGGCCTATACCAAGAGGTGGAAGATTCCTTCTCATTGGATGACAGCCTTTTGGGGTTAGTTGTAGAGGAGAATGCTTTTTAGGTATGAGTTGCACAAGGTGGCCACTGAAATCCCTTCCACATCTGAAGTTCAAGGATTCCATTGTCCTGGGTCTTAAACCTGAGCAAAATGCTTGGGATTGGGAAGCCTGGGATATCTCAACTAGGAACTTTTGCAAATGGTGGAACCTGGGAGCAAATCAATGAGAAGGAGGACAGCAATAGACAGTGTCTCTTTCCCTGTCCAGGGTTGTGCCAGTGATCTCTTCAGTGGTCCAGTTTTGTGATTATCTTTCTAAAGAAGCATGATCAACATTCAATCTAGCTCCTTAACTGAGTCTCCTTCCATCTGTGCAAAGAACTTTATAGTCATCTGAGGCTATTCAGATCTCATTAAAATGGACATAACCAAAGCTCAGGTCATTATAACTTGCTACTCAGGCCACCTACTCAGCTAAGTGAGCAGTAGATTCCAGGAAATACTGGCCTTAACACTTGCAGACTTGCCTTAAAAGCCACAGGGAATCAGCATAAATAGACCTTTCAGATCAGTCTGATTCCTTAAGGGTTATAGGCCCACTTAAAAATACTCCCTTATACTCTGCACAGTTCAGAAATGAATTTGAACAGACAAATAATGATTAAATAGTTGCTCTAAATATGTCATGATCTTAGTGTTTTTCTTCCTGCAGAACACAGTTCTTACCCACACACAGTCAATATTTAATGCATATTAATTGTTACTTCCCCATATTCAGTCTAGTAGTCAAAAGGTGACTTCATTTATAAGTGATTTATCTTTACTGCTTCACTTTGTCACATTAGAAGAAAGAAGATAAATTACAACAGGGTAGGTGACTTTAAATAACCATTTCAAATGGGCAGTACTGGGCAGCCAAAAGGATAGCCAATTCAGTTTTCAAAAATACTACCCTCTTTTGGTGGGGAGGGGGCACAGCATTACCTGGTAAACTCTGTCCTTTGCAAAAAAAAAAAAAAAGCGATCCCCCAGAGACTTTAAAAGACATCCATTGAGGAGAGGGTCTAACTAGGGCTTAATTGCCCAAACTCAGGCTTTGATAAACTAGTCTTAATATAATTGGGAACTTTCATTTTACTCTTAACTACCTGGACCACCTCACTGATGTAAGGAATCTGGAAGAGAAGGACTTAGACTTGGAAGATGTTGGATATTGCCAGATCAGCCAACAATAGAGGCCTCCTCTAAAATGTAGCTGGAAAGTCCCCATCCCTCCCCTTTTTTCAAAGTAAACCTCCCATCTCATCAAAAGGAGAACCACTGCAAGCAATGTAACTGGGAATATTGTGCAAATAACAGTCAACCAGAAATTGCTCATTATTATCATCATGAGCAAATAATTATTAATGAAATATATTGAATTTAATGACCTCTAAGGTCCCCTTCACTCTAGCTCTATAGTCCTATAAATCTATGTCTCAGAAAGGAAGGAGGCACAGTCACTGCCTTCGAAAGGCTATGGACTATTTGGGGATAAGAGCAGAAATTTCCCATGAGATAAGTAACAATATAAAATCATATTCTATGTGCCAAATAAGCAGAATAAAAAGTGGAATTTTATGTAGAACTTCAGGGAAAGATTTGATCCCTGAGAAGAGGTTGCAATAAGAAAGGATTCCATGGAGGTGGCAGGATTTGGTTTAAGCTTTGAAGGCAAGTTGCTTCCAAAATGTTCAGAAAGAATGAGCTCAACAGTCCCAGTCCCAGATGTCAAGGAATGAAGTGAACAAAATACATAAAAGTCTAAGAATTTGAAATGAGGACTTTTGCATTTCATTCATGTGAAAAATTAACAGAAGTTTGTCTTAATCATAGTGAGGACAAGTGCTTTGTAAACTTTCCCATGGGTATCTCAGCCAAGCATAAAGTCTTCTCACTCATGTTCCCCTGTAAAAGCATTATAAATTGAGAAGACAAAGGTTTATTTATAATATAAACGAAAGGGCTGAAAACAAGAATAAGACTAGGAAGAGAGTAACTGAGGCGTTTTTCAAGAGTTTCCTATAGTTAATAATGGATGATACAATTCTCTTCATGTTCAGTCGTAGGGCTGATTGAAGAACAAGAAAGTGAAGAGAATTTAAACCTAATTTATTTGGCTCAGGATCATCCTCCAGGGTCTATTTTGATAGTTCATCAGGAAATGAAGCTGCCTCCTGTCAGCAATTTGTGGAGCAAAGAGAGAGGATTTCAAATTTTGCTGATCATTTCCAGAATTAAAACAAAAAAGTTACTTTACTGTGCTTATATTTTTGCCTGAAATGCAGGCCACAAGTGGGGTATACTAGACATGGAGTGTCCTGAATATTGTACATTTGATGAGTTTAATTGCCCTGTTGCTTATTTAGGAGTTTATTGAAGCATGGAATAGAACTGAAACTCACGTTGACATTTTTTTTCAGGGCCTCTACTGGATACTTTCCAGCTTAGTTCTGGAGCTTCAGGTCCATAGGATAAATTCCACAGCAAAATGTTATGGCTCAGTCTCCCTCACCTCTGGACACCCCAGGGGCCATTCTTCTTTCATTCCAGGAGGACCCCACAAGGATGGTACAAAAGCATCAAAAGAACATACAGAATTCAAAAATGGAAAGAAACCATGTGGCCACCAGGAGTCTCTTTAAGAAACTGTAAATGTGACCTTAAGGAAATGGGCCATGCACTGGGAAAAGCATAAAGCCCCCATAGCAGCTGGCAGGGTCTTTAAGCCAAAAAGTTTTCCTCTGGCATCAAGCTGTGCTGCAAATCCTAGACATTCACGAGCCAGGGGCTGCAGTATCCTTCCAAAGTTGGGCTTTGTTTCCCATCAATGGTGTTAACAACTCTGCCAGTGTTCCACCATTGTGAGACAAGGACAATGCTCCCAAGAGAAAATCAGTACAGTATTGTTTTATTTTCAATCCTGATCCAGACGGAAAGATCTCATCTATTCATTGTAATACATTTGTCATTTTAGTCAGAATTAATCTGATGCTATAGAGAAAGTGCTGATACCAGTTATAAGTGGAAATGATTTTGAATTGTGCCCTTTCTTTTTTTTTCCTTTTTGTGTTTTCCTCATTATCCTCTTTTCAACTTTGCAGACACAAGAGTGCATGTACCACTCAAGAGGGAAAACAAACCATTAAATCGCATCGTCTCAACCTCAACTCTGAAGGTAAGCAGTGGAAAAACTCTTAAGTGGCCTTGAGCTTCAAACTTCAAACTCACCCTTATTGGGGTATATATCCTTTAGGGTGTTCTACAGCTGAAGAGCTTGAGTATAAGTGTTATATATGTCCAGAGCAACCCAACATCCCCTTCTTAGGAACAAGAAAACAGTTCAGGTAGTGCCATGTGGAGAAGGCGTACTGAGAAACATATGACCACAACCTCCATCATTATTTACTTCCCATTGAGCAATACGAGACATTGAGATTGTAGTAACAAAGACCACCATAAAATAGCCTCTTCCCTTATCTGCTTCCCCTCCCCCAGATGATAACGAGTTTATCATTGCTGTTTGGTCATTTCAGTCATGTCTGACTCTTTGTGACCCCATTTGCGTTTCCTTGGCAGAGATACTGGAGTGATTTGCCATTTCCTTTTCCAGCTCATTTTACATATGAGGAAAGTGAGGCAAATAGGATTAAGTGACTTGCCCAAGATCGCACAATTAGTAAATATCTGAAGCTGATTTTGTAGTCAGGTCTTCCTGACTCCAGGCCCCACACCCTATCCACCAACCCATTTAGATGCCTCAGATAACACAAGAGGAGATCTAAAATGATGCACAGCTGACCTTGGTCTCTTAACCTCCTCCTCTCTTTCTCATTATAGGCTCTGATCAACCTATCATTCAATCAATCAGTCATTCAATTGACAAGCATGAAATTCACTAGGCTCTGTTCACCAACAAATATGAAAGGCTGTCCTCACACAAAGACACTTTCCTATTGTCTGGTCCTCCTAAAAAGCTCAGCAAAACTACCTTCCTACCCTGGGACATCCCCTTCCATTCACTTAAGCTATTCTCTGAAGTGACAGGAGCAACTGGGGTGGGGTATCCCCTATGTTGTAACCAACACTAACAATACTCTTTCCTACCTCCTAACCTTGTAGTACATTTTTTAACTAGAATACTGACAGAGAAAATGAATAAAAGAAGGGAGCATGAATATTCTGAATATTCAGTGAATATTTATTAAGTGTATACTATGTGTTGGGCACTGGGGATGAATACCAACATAAAAATAAAGTAGTCCCTGTCCTTGAGGAGCACATGTTCTATTGGGGGAGGAAGTGGGAGAAAATGTTTACAGAAAAAGGTAATTTGTGGAGGGGGAAAAACCAACACTAACAACTAGGGGATTGTGGGTGGGCTTCCTGGAGGATGTGGCACCTAACATGAGCCCAGAGATTCTATAAGTCAGAGATAAGGAAGGAATGCTTTGTAGGTATGTAAAAAGACTTCTATAAAGGCACAGACATTGCAGAAGGAAAAATGAGTTTAAAGTCATACAACAATAATATGTTGTCCAGTCATTTTTCAGTCATCTTTGACTCTTCATGAGTCCATTTGGGGTTTTCTTGGCAGAGATACTGGGGTGGTTTGCCATTTCCTTCTCCAGCTCATTTTACAGATGAGGAAACTGAGGCAAACAGGGCTAAGTGACTTGTCCACGATCTCACAGCTAATAAGCATCTGAGGCTGGATTTGAACTCAGAAAGATGAGTCTTCTTGACTGCAGGCCCAGCATTCTATTGGCTGTGCTACCTAGTTACCCAACAACTATGTAGTAAGTACTAATTATGTGCCAGACACTATTAAGTGCTTCAGATGCAAAGTGGCGAAAACACTGTCCCTGCCTTGTAGGAGGTCCCATTCTAATGGAGGAGACAAGATATAAATAGCTATGTACATTATATAAATATATATACACATATGTATTTATATATGGGTGTATACACATATATAATATATAGATATACATGTATACACATATACATGTATGTGTGTATATGTGTGTGTATGTGTATATATGTGTGTGTATATAAATTTATAAATATGCATATATATCGAGAGAGAGAGAGAGAGAGAGAGAGAGAGAGAGAGAGAGAGAGAGAGGTGATTTCAGAAGGTCAGCATGAGCATGGAGGTATTGGGGCAGGGCAAGTCTCCTACAGAAGGTAGGACTTGAAGCTGGTTTTGATCAAAACTGGGAAAGCCAGGAAGTAGAGTTGAGGAAAAGCATCCCAGTCATGGAGACCAGCCAGTACCAAGGCATAGACTCAGGAGATGGACTATTGCATTCCCCTTGTAAAGGGGAAGATAAAAGGATGGATGCTAGCTATGTTCTGGAGATAGAATTGATAGGGTCAGCATAAGTAAGCAGAGCCATGTAGGAAAGAAAAGTATCAGGAATGAGCACATCTTAAAACAAAGAACTAAATAAAATCTTTCAGTCTGTGTTTCCCTCACTCTTAATTTGGTGCATTATTCCGTGGAATGCCTAGTGAGCTTAAAGTAGTCTCTGACCTTTGGTTTTACAAACCACCTCCCTTCCCTCCTTTAAAACACACATTCAAAGAAGTCTTTGAACTTCTTTTAATGGACCACAGGGTGAGCAGAGAGGAGGCATAAATGAACTCTTATTCCTAACCCAATTTATCTGAACAGCCTTTTATATCTAGCGGGAAGCCCAATTTCTGTGCTTAATGTTTTATTGATAAGAGACACTAATAGACATACCCAATTGGCAATAGCATTAATACTTAAGTGACTTTTCCCCCCCTTTCTAATGTAATTAATACCGTTCTATTTCAAAGGGCTTAATTTTCCCTAGTTTCTCTGACACTTCATTTTCCTAGCCCAACAGGACAAGCAGCATATGGATTTGGGGGGTAGAATTATTTAGGGGATAGGGACAGTTGGGAAACAGCCATGATTTGGAATCAGAAGGCTTGGGTTACAATCCTAGCTCTGATAATTTGGTGACAATTGGTATCTAGGTGACTTTGGACAAGCAGATATTCCCATCTTGGCCTCTTTCTTTATAAAATGAGGTTATCCTAAATTAATTTGAAAGTTTCTTCTTGATCCAGTTGTATGGTGTCTACCTTCTTCTTCTGTGTGGTGTGTGGACCTTCCTGCCAATTAATTAAAGAACCTCAATATGTCTACTCTCCAAGCCTTGGTTAGAAGACAGATAGCAGAATTTTGTAAAGGACTAGCTTTACAAGAAACTGATCTGGTTAGAGCAGAAGAGAAAGTGACCATTTTAAAATGGTTTCCTGTTCCTAAGGGCCTACAGCAAAGGACTTGAATCATCTGGTTAAAGATATGGAATGATTTAAGAGGCTCAGAGCCTCCTGCTCCCACCTCCAGATGCAGCCTTTGCAACTTCAGATTGTAGCATCTGTCATCGGCCTTCTCTTCCTGCTTCCTTTATTAATTGCTCATATTTATAACTAACTGATTTTAAAAAAATAAACTTTCTAGTGTATGGCCATGAGGAATTGTTCCCAGCCTAGTGCAATATAATACAGAGGTGCTCTATCATCCCCAAACTCTCTCCTATAATATAGTCCCACGAAATAACGACAAAAGGAAGTCATTTGTCAGGACTGGGTTTCTCACATTTAGTCTAAAAATATAAATATCCTTTATTTAATAAAGAAAAAAGTGGACCTAGGAAGATGATGGATCAAATGGCTGCTATTATAGAAGGAAAAGGAGCTTTTTTGTTTTAATTGCATTTTTCAAGCCGTGGAAAAAGATAAGAACAAGGAAAGGGAAAGCAGGGAAGATAATTATTGATAATTCTATATATTTACTATACATACACTTATTAAATAAGATACAATGGAGTAATCAACCAGAGCATAATTTGGAAATGTCTTTAGTAAAAAAAAAAATCCAGATTTTCTTTTGGTTGTCATCTAGACACGGTTGTCACACTGCCGAGAAATGTGAGCCTTTAATGAGTGAAGTCAGCAAGAAATAATTCTATGTTGGCAATAAGAGGAAGGAGTCAATTGCATTCTACAAGTTCATCGTACAGCATTTTTGCAGAAGAGGATTTTGTAGCGGAACATAATAATTATTAGTGGAGAGAAAGGAATTACCAGAGATGACCTAGGGCAAGAGAGGAAAAAAAAGATCTATTTCCAGGCATAAGTCATTATCACATAAGGAATGGTCTTGGTTCAACAATTTAATCTAAGGCCTTGATGGTAGAGTGGAGCAGGTTAATGGTAAGACTGCAGATGTCACTAGGGATGATGGGGGAACGAGGAAAGAAGGAAGAGTTGACCATCATCTCATCTAATAGGATCATTTAAAAAAAATTGAAGTCTTTTCTAAAGGAGGATTCCTCCAAGAAATGCAAGGGGCAAGGTAGGGTCTGACTAGGGTTAAGTAGGCTAATATGCCCAACAATTTTTTTCTCTTAGAATGATATCTATGGGGACAGCATCATTTTCCAAAGTGTCTTGGCCTTGTCCCTCTCTGCAGAGTGCTTGTACCTTAAAGAAAAAGACACTATAAAAATTTGTAAAGTATGAATTTCAAGACTTTTACCTGAAGAATAGAGTTTTAGGAATCTCTCTTAGCCAATGCACAAACATTTTGCGTGTATAGCATAGTATAAAGAGCTACCTGTGTGAAATCTACAGATACTCCTGTGGAAGAGGATTGAGAAGGAAGGATAAGAAATTACCACAAAGCTCCATGTGACGACAGAGGCTAAATTGCCTACTGATTAAAAAGGGGAAGAGAGGAAACCATGCAAAGTGGCAGGTCAGAAAAACAGCCCCTAGCAAGCAATGCATTTTACATAAAGGAAACCTTCACAGGAAGGATGGTTATGAATTGAATTACAAGCTCTTCTGTTTGCATAAATTTAGTGGAGTCTAAATAAGACCTGAAACACAGAACAATGTCCATGGAGTACAATTCACCAATTGTTACTTTTAATTATGCTCCCATGCATAATTCATAAATACACTGCATGGACAAGAGGGAAAAAAGATAAGACCGAACAAAAGAGATGAATTTTCCATAAAACAATTACTATATAAATAGGCAACATATTTAATACATTAGGAGCAAAGTGATTCTTTGTTCTTGCCAGACTGTGGCTTTTAAAATGTTAAAAGAATTCCCAAACACAACATTGTTACCCATTTTGCCAATGTCTCTTTCTGAAATTTGTAGAGGTATGGATTCTCATCCTCTACGAACAAATCATTTTCCCCCTAATCCCCCGGTTTAGAAATGTGGAGACTTGAGCATGGCAAGCATAACCTAATATTGCAGAACATGAAATTGTAATGGATTCCAGAGTAGTCTGTTAATAGGAGAACATGCCTATATCCACACATTTAAAGGCAATATCGCTTCCCTACTAGAGAACGAAATTTCTTCAGTTTGGGCTATAGTTTTGTAGTCCTTATTGTTACTAAGAGTTTATTACATAAGTCAAGAGCTATAAAAATACCTTGAGAATGAATTAATTCAAAAAATTGGTACAAAGAGGTACAAATTGCATTACCTTAATACCTAAACGAACCTCCCCTCAAATAAAATGTTTTTAAAGCATTTAATTCAAAAGGTTTTGCAAGTACACCTCATAAGATAAGTTGGGGCCAAATGAAGAAGTGTAGCTCAGAAAGTACACTAGGATTAGAATCATTGTTTCATAGAATATAAATTTAGATCTAGAGGGGAATTCAGAAGTTATCTAGTCTCATTCCCTCCATTTTATAGCAGAAGAAACTGAGGCACAGAAAGGTTAAATGATTTGCCCAAGGGAGTAAGGGGATGAAAAGGGCTTAAAACTCAGCTCTCTCTGTTGCAAATTTAGAGGTGAAATTTACTCCTGTTTCCAATGTACCATATTGTCTCCACTGCTAAGTAGTTATATAACCAAGAGCAACTTACATCATTTCTGTGGGGATGTTTTCTTACCTGTAAAATTGGTATGTTATATATCCACTATCTTCATTATAAGCTTGGTGGAAAGAAATGACTTTGAAAACCTGAAATTACTATTACTCTTCACCTAGGTGGATTTTAAATTAATTTTGACCTACAAGCAGATCGCAACACTAATTCAGTGCTATAACATTCAACTTTGCGTACATGGTTATATCTTTAAAAAAATGTAGATAATCCTTATATCAGAGGTTCCATCCCAACATGATGGACCTGGGCCATTTTGGGGACCTCTCAGTTTTCTTTAGTGTATGTACTTTAACCCACATTAACCCTGGGGAGCTCAGAGTATGATGTTCATATAAAGAGTGGCTATTAGCTCACCTTACAAGTGCTCATGATCACAAAGAATTATACACAGAACAGATTTCATGTATGCAATAAAAGAAGCTGCTAATTTGTGCTGTAGAACACAGAGAGTCAGGAGAGTTCTTTTTTCCTTTCAATAGACCCATTTTGTCCTCTTCTATAAAGGAAGGCCTATACAATTCCCTGGGAATTATAGTACCTTCCTTAGTAGGGTTCCATTTTCTACTCAAGGTCAGAGGATTATAACCATGTTTCACTACTGGTCACACTTTGCTTTTCAGTTTTCTTTATGTAGATAGAATTTTTTCAAGAAAATGGTGCCAGTTTGTTAAAAGGTAGACTAGTAGTAAATAAAAATGTGGCAATTCCTTAAGTATCAAGGTAAAAATGGCTTTGGGCTATTTATTATATATTGTCTTTAGCACAAAGCCCCTACACCCTTTATGGTTAACATATATATCATATTAATTTTACAGAGAACATATACATTTGTTTTAGGGTACATAACTACTCACCTTGTTCAGAACGAATATACATTTTCCATTCCTGAGTTATGATGTATATGTCCCATGGACCTCTGCTTTCTCAGACCTCAGTGGAGAAGGTACTTCCTATTTCTTAATATCTCCCACTAAATCTTAAGGTTCAGAGGTGCTCCTCTACTCCTCCTCTGCACTGGACATGTCATTCCCCATCAACCTCTGTAATTGTTGCATTGTACCATGTAAATGACTTGCTTTTAAAAAAATTGAAAATAAAATAAAGCAAAAGGATAGTACCAGTTATGAAAGTGCAAGAGCCTGTGACACAAAGTAAGGGAGCAAAAAAAAAATGAAGGAGCAGAGAGGGGGAAAAAGCAAACTTCTTCATTACTTGAATTTTATTATTTAATAAATGGTATTAGTCTTTGAATGACAAAATAGAATGGAAGCATGTGTGCAAATTAGTTTTCAGTAGTAACAAACTGAACAAATGAGTAAACAAAAAAAATCTCATAACACAATGAAGAAATACTATGGGAAAAAGAATGCAAGTGTAATCCTCTAAGAGGAAAAAAAATAGACATGCAGAAATGAAATTAATGACTAGTCTCAGAATGGCTAAGATGCTCAATAAAGGAATGAAAAAAATGCATTTTTAAAAATTTAGAAAATAGATTTCATACTTTAGAACAGAAAATGGAGAGCTTTAATTCTCCTTCTGACAAGTGGACAACTCTCTATATGGTGAATAATCTAAAAAGGAGACTAGTAGAGAAGAATGAAAAATACGGTAATGATGCAAGAAATATTAAAGTCAAAAGTCATTAAATTAGAAGAACATTTGAAGTCTTTATAAGCCAACACAGTTGACATTGAAAACAGAACTTGCTATGAAAATCTAAGAATTATTTATTTCAGAGGTGAAAAAGCAGCACATGAAATTAAAACAAAACAAAACTACACAATATAATTCAGGAAAGCATACAAGAAAAGTATCCATGAATATTTGAGACATAAGACAAAGTACACTTCAGTAGAATACATAGACTGCTGTCAGAGAGTAACTCTCAATTTAAGTCATTTGGAAATGTAGCTGCCAAGTTCCAAAACTTCACTCTTAAACAAAGAAAATTATAAACAACAGGTATGATGGCCTTTATAAATGAAGGCAAACAATACAGGTTATTTAAGTTTATTCAACAGTAACAGGTTATGAAAGAAGAAAGTTAGAATGATATCCTTAAAAAAAAGAAAATAGTTTTATACACTGAAAAGCTTCCAGGAAAATATGTCTTATTATTAGGAGGGATGAATTTGAATAATTTCAACTAATTAAACCAGAGGCAAGCAGGGTATCTGATTTTCAAAAAAGAAACTTTTGAAAATGAAAAAAGTCTGAATATCATGAAAAGACAAAGAAGAGTAATTAACACTTAAATGAAGAGACAAGGCCAATACATTTATGTCTCATAAAGTCTCAAAGAGAGAATATTTATGAATAAAGCACCTGACAAAGGATGTAATAAGAGTCTCCCAGAAAGGGATACAATAAAAGTCTCCTAGAGGAAAGAAGGAATAGAGAAGCAGAGTAATACATTTTCTGTGTCATGGAATTTTCCTATGGGTCTTTCTTCATTTGTCTCAGAATCCTCACCATTCCACCATTCTCTCTTTACACCGTTATCTCCGGATTGTCAAGATTCCCTCATGGGAAGTATGGGTTAGGGAAAAGAGGTCACGGGCTTTCTTCCATGAAAACAGTATATGAATGTTGGATCAGCTTCTCATTGACCATCTTAGCTCTGATATTTTGTGTCTCTCCATCTCTTTAGACACTTTAAAGGAGATTTTTAAAGATCAAGTTCAAGAGCATGTCTCTGCTATGTGCCTAGTCATGACTCAAACATCCTCAACTATGATATTAGATAGCTAACTAGTATCCATGACATATTCATACCTTATTGAAAAGATATTATTATTGAAAGGAAAAAAGGCCTCATTCCTTTTCTTTTGTTTGCTGATAATGAGTTAATCTTGACAAGAGGATATTATAGGAAGATCTGACACACACTAGAAGAGATGTTGTCCACGTCCAAGTTCACCTATCCAGAAAGTTTCAAACCCAGTCTTTCCTGACTCCAGGCCTGGTGTACTTTCCATTACATACAAATCTTTGGGGTTTTTTTTTTGCTTATTTTCTCTTTAGTACAATTATGTGATTAGAATGTGAGTTGCTTGAAGCAAGGGATTACTTTTTTTTGAACAAAGCAAAATTTTCTCTCAGACCTTGACATGGTAGGTACTTAAGACATGATTCTTTAATTGAGTTGGATTAATGAAATTGTGGTTTGCCACACTCAAGCCATAATTAGTGTAGTGACCTTTAATGTGTAGCCAAATGCACTAGCCACGTGGCCTCCTCCTTCTTCAATAGACTAAGCTATCTGATGCTGGAGGCCCTACATCAAGTCATCTTGTATTAGACTGGTAATTAATATCTTTACCTTCCTGATGGAGCCCTTGTCTCCAGTATTTAGAAGTTTTTTCTCACTCTTAGCCCACATTATCTGTCCTAATGACTTTCCCTGAAATCTCTCTCTTAGTACTGTTGACTCTGCTACTTACATTAAATTTTAGCTTTTTCACCCACAATGCCAGAACATTATGTAGACCACCTCCTCTCTAGAGACCCTTCATCCAAGGACCTTGAGGCCAGGACTACAAGATTTGTCTCTCTGAACCCCTTGTCTCCACTCTATTCCCAACAAAGGAGGGTGTCACAAGACCAAATTGCTTAGATAATAGATAGATAGGTAGATAGATAGATAGAACTAAGCACTTATGCACCAGTCACTGTATTAACGAAAACAAAATGGTCCTGTTCTCAAGGAGTTTGCCTTCTAATCAGGGAATATAATACATAAAAAGGGAGATGGAGGATGCAGAGGTAAAGGAGTAGTGGGTATGTAGCTGATTGGAGAAAGATGGGGGAAGGGGACTGAGTAGAAAGTATGAAGCTTTTGATGATAAGGCAGTTCTCTATCAGGGCCCCTATTAGACTTCCCACTACATTCCTGTTTTGGACACCCCTCTGACTCCTAGCTCCTTGTTCCAGCTAAGATAACAGACACATATAGTGGAGCCAATAAGCATATCACTTATTTTTTTGACTCAGTAGACTATTTTATCCATCTCTCTTTTCTTAGATTGATTGACCATGGTTCATGTCTCCTTCTCAAAGGAGTGATTTATTAGAATTCCTTTCTATTACAGATTTAAGTGTAAAAAAACCTTTCAAATAAATGGTATTTTAGAGTAAAAAGATAACAATAATCCCCTCACCAGTGAGGACTCATTCATGGTATTAGCTATCCATATGGTAATTAACCATTCATATATACACGGTACAGAGTAGCAACTCTTGAATTAGGAATCTGGGAGACCTGGATTCTAGTCTCAGGTTTGATACAAGTCAGCTATATGTGTGGCCTTGGGTGACTAACTTCTGGGCACTTATGTTTTATTACCTCAATGATAAGGCTAGATGATATCCAAAGTCTCTTCAGTGCTAACATTCTGTGATTTCAAACTCCTTTTATTACTATTTAGCTCTGAGAACTGTTTTACTTGACAATGTGTTGTAGTACAAAGAGAACTGGGCTTGGTGTCAGAAGATCTGAATTTCAATCTCAACTTTGTTTCTTATTACTTGAATGTCCTGAAAGTCACTTGACCTGGTTAGGCTTTAGTTATGAAATTCCAACGTTCAGTCCTGTGTGTTTATATTTTCATTCATAACATATGTGTAAATGCAGGCATGTATGTTCATAAGTGTGTACATATATATGTATATCTGCTTATATATATGATATACATGCCTATACTTTTCTCACATATATGCTTCCTTTAAAAAATTTTTAATATTCATTTATAATTTTTTTTTACCTCTCCCTCCCTCTGACCCATCTCCCCACCCATTGGGAAGTCAAGAAATGTGATATCAATTATACATGTGAAATCATGCAAAATATTTTTCCATCTTAGCCATGCTTCAAGAAAAAAGTAAAAAAAAATAAAGTGAAAAAATATGCTTCAATTTTCATTTAGATTCCATCAGTTTTTTTCTCTGGAGGTGGATAGTATTTTTCATCATAAGTTCTTCAGAAATATCTTGGGTCATTGTATTAATCAGAATAGCTAAGTCATTCACAATTGATCATAGTGCGATATTGCTGTTACTGTATACAATGCTTTGCTGGTTCTACTCCATTTTGTATCAGTTCATGTAAGTCTTCCCAGGTTTTTCTGATACCATCTTGCTCTTATTTTCTTGCAGTATTCTATCACAATTATACCACAACTTGTTCATCTAGTCTTCAATTGATGGGCATCCTCTCAATTTCCATTTTTGCCACCTCAAAAAGAGCTGCTATATTTTTGTACATGTATTTTTTTCTCTCATCTCCTTGGGATGCAGACCTAGTAGTCATATTGCTGGAGTTAAAGGTATGCACAGTTTCATGACCTTCTAGACATAGTTCCAAATTGCTCTTCAGAATGGTTGGATCAGTTCACAATTCCACCAACAGTACATTAGTATCCCAATTTTCCCATATCCCCTTCAATATTTATCATTTTCCTTTTCTGTTAGATTAGCCAATCTGATAAGTGTGAGATGGTACTTCAGAGATGTTTTAATTTGCATTTCTCTACCCAATAGTGATTTAGAGCATTTTTATATAACTATAGATAGCTTCGATTTCTTCTTTTGAAAACTGCCTATGTATATCTTTTGATCATTTATAAATTGGGGAATGGCTCATTTTTATAAATTCAACTCAGTTCTCTATATATTTGAAAAAATGAGACCTTTATCAGAGAAAAAAAAAACTTGCTGTAGATTTTTCCCCCAGTTTCCAGCTTTCCTTCTAGTCTTGGCTCCATTAGTTTTGTTTATACAAAATCTTTTTAATTTAATGTGACCAAAATTATGCATTTTACTTCCTGTGATCCTTTCTATCTCTTGTTTTGCCATAAATTCATCCCTTACTCATAAATCTGACTGGTAAAATTTTCCATGCTTTGCTAATTTTCTTATGATATCACCATTTATGTGTAAATCATGTATCCATTTTGACCTTATCTTGCTATATGGTGTGAGATATTGGTCCATATTTAGTTTCTGTCAAACTGCCTTCTAGTTTTACCAGCAATTTTTGTATAGATAAAGATATGAGAGGTACAGCAAGTCATGATGAATAGAGAACCAGTCTCCAAGCCAGGAAGATCAGAGTTCATAGCCCTGCTTCTGATAACATATTGTGTGTGTGTGTGTGTATGTGTATGTGTATGTGTGTCTATATGATCCTGTTCAAGTCTCCTCATCTCTTAGTGTTCTGAACAATTCTTTAAGACTACAAGTTTCAGAGATGTGTTGACCTACATTGATAGGGAGAGCTTCCTCACCTGGGAGTTACCTATATGAAACAAAACAGAGATCCAGCCTTTATTTTATACAGATAAAAGCAATAGATATGACTATAGACATAAATACATATTCATATATGTAAGTTGATTCATGTAGGCTTTGTCTATGTGCTTTGTCTCAGTGTGTTTTCCCATCTCCACTCACCTCCACACCCACTCCCAGAAGAAAGTATCCTTTTCATGTGTATAGTCCAAACAGCAAAACTTCACATTAGCCATTTATTCCTCCAACATTGAGGACTTATTGATTGTGCCAACCACGAGCAGCCAGTGGAGCTGCTGCCAAGGTTAGTGTGTCATTTGCCCTTACTCAGCAAGAATGTCACAACTTCACAAAGCCCAGTGCAGGATAAGAGAGCAGCTGTGTGCTTCATGTTATTTTAAAACAGGATCAAGGCAGGCCCTCCATAAAGCCTGCCTCCCGTCATGTACTGATGTTTTTATTTCCACAGTGTTTCACCATGAGGAGCTGCCTTACCCTTTGGGCACCAAACACTGTCAGGGTTGAGTTTGTATTTTCGATGCCATATCCCTTCTCTGCCAATTAGAGTTAATCTCTCAGGGCTTTTAAGCAATTTGTCTGTATAATCTTGGGCAAATGGAGACTGGGCTTGCAAATACTTTACTGATTGGGAGATATACTGGAAGGTCCTCTGGCACAATTAAAGACTAGGTAAAGTATCTTAGAACTCAAGGAGGTGAATTTTTAAATGTTTTATTTTTAACAAGCAGAATAAGCTAACCTAAACACGTCAACACACAACTTGATTCCACTGCAGCTTCAGGGGGATGTTCCTCAGTGTTTGTAGGAAAAACAGTGTGACAGCTTTAACTGTTTGAGTAAGACTAAGATTTCTTTCTAAAGGAAATAAACACTTCCATGGTTTGCTGGGAGAGTATCCCTCATCCATTGTAGCCTGAGTCCCAGGCAGCCTACTCCTTTGGGGTAATGCAACCCCCTCTCACACTAAGCTGTCTTCATTATAATGATACTCCTTCCAGCTTGTTCACAGCCTTCTGCAGAGAGAATAACCTTGGCTTGCTACTCCAATGACACACATGCTCTCATTTTTTTCTGTACTGTACATCCTTATGATACTGTATACATATACTGTTTGTACCATATTTGGTATAAAATGTGGAGAAGTAGTCTTTTTAATTATTTATTTTAGTTTTCAACATTCACATTTATAAGATTTTGAGTTCCAATATTCCCCCTCCATCCACCCCAAGATGGCATGCAATCTGATATAGGCTATACATGTACAGTCATATGAAACATATTTCCACCTTATTCATGTTATTAAAGAAGAATAAGAACAAAAAGGAGAAATATCCTTTTATATCATAAAAGTACAGTTCAATACTTACTATGTGCAAAATGCTGAGAATACATATACATAAGTAAAACACCGTGTCAGGCGGATGACATTCTAAAATGGAAGTAGTAAAATTCAGAAAGACATAGGAGAAGGAGATGGCCTTGGAGTGGAAGTATTGTGGGGAACTGAGTCTACAACTAAGGAGACCAATGGTCAGTACAGTGGGACCAAGAATGGAAGATATGTGATAGGTGAAGTGTTCCTTTTTCTTCTCTCCGCAACATGAAAGAAATCCATTTTTCCCTCATATTTCTGCGCTATCTCCATCGAAGTTCAATAAACTGGGCCAAAGGACTTGGAATCTTCTTCTTACCAAATAAGTGAATGTTTTTAAAGCACTTAGCACAGTGCAAAGGAGGTGCTTAATAAATATTTGATCCCTTATTTTCCCTTCCCCTTACCGGTGGTTGCCTCCCTGTGGTAGAAGCTTCCCTTGCCTCCAGTAAAATCCACTTATCAAACCTAGGACCTTTGGAAGTCTTGACTTCACAAGGCTATTTCTAAGCCTGGTCATGCATGTCCAGCTCAAAAATGATATTCAATTGTCCACTTGGGAAAGGAAGAAAAACATCCAAGACAGCCAAGGGCTCAGGTAGGAGCTCACCTGGATGAGTCCGTACTTTGAATGGGACCTGGGAGTGGATGAGAAAACAGATCTTGACACATCTTTCCACAGAGCACATAACTTGCCACATAGTAGATTCAATGCAAATATCTCCAATTTGCTTTCTTCTAACTCAAATGACTACATTGGCAAATAAAACTAGCTTAACAACTCTTACTAACAAGATTATATTACTTCTCACATTTTATACTAAAGTAAGCTTCAAATGGGTACATGACCTGGATATAAAAAGCTACATCATGAAAATAAAATAAAGGGACAGGAAAGAAATATCCTTTTAGATCTAAGAGTTCATCACCAAACAAGGGATAGAGAGTATTACAAAAGGTAAAATGCACAATTTTGATTATATAAAATTTAAAAGTTTTTACACAGACAGGTAAAATTTGTCTAAGATTAGAAAGAAACAGTTAACTAGGGGGAAAAAATCTTTGCAGCAAGTTTCCCTAAAAAAGATCTCATTTCTAAAACATATAAGGAATGAGCTGATTTAAATTTATAGGAGTAAGAGCTATTCCTCAATTGAGTAAATAGTCAAAGGATTTGAACAGTTAATTCTCAAAGGAAATAATTCAAACTATCTTGAATTTAGCCATATGGAAAAATGTTCACCATCACTAATAATTAGAGGAAAAAAAGACTCTGAGGATCTACTTCATACCCATCAGATTGGAAAAGCTCACAAAAAATATGACAAATGTTGGAGGGATTGGGGACAACAGGCACATTGATGTGTGGTTGGCAAACCTGTTAATTAGACGAGCCATTTTGGGAAAAAATACGGAATGATGCCCCCCCCCAAGTTACTTAACTGTGCATGCCCTTTGATCTAATAGTACCATTACCAGACTTTTACCCCAATAATATTAAGGAAACAGAAAAAGGCCTAGAAAGAAATAGTGAAGAAAGAGTTTAAAGGGGAAGAAAAGGTAATGACTTGAAATACAAAGGGAAAGGGGGACATAGAGAAAAAATAAATAAAAGAGAGAATAACGGAGGGAAATCTATAAATATAAATGGGATGAACTTGCTTATACAAAACCAACAGATTAGCAGATTGGATTAGAAAGCAAAATCCAACAATATGTCATTTACTTGAAACAGGAAGCTAAAATATGGGGCTGAAGCAAAATCTCTTATACCTCAACTGAATATAGAGATTGGGGACAATTATGATTTCAGACAAGCCAACAATCATTGTTGTCATTCAGTCATTTTCATGATGCTTTCATGACTCTTTGTGACCCCATTTGGGATTTTCTTGGCAAAGATACTGGAGTGGTTTTCCATTTCCATCTCCAGCTCATTTGACAGATGAGAAAACTGAGGCAAATAAGATTAAATGACTTGCCCATTGTCACACCACTAGTAAGCATTTGAGGCTAGATTTGAACTCAGGAAGATGAGTCTTTCCTGCCTCTAGGCTGGGTGCTCTAACCAATGTACCACTCAGCTGCCTGACAAGGCAATGATAAAAACAGACAATTAAAAGAGATAAAGAGTTAAACTAGATCTGTAAGTTACCTCAACAGCTATCAACCTAAAGGTTTAGAAGAATCCCATCACAAGCTAACTAAAATGTGACCATTTAGCCTCTGATTGAAAAGTTCCAATGATTTAGAAGCACACTACTTATTGAGGCAGCTAGTTCCATTTAAAGATAGATTTAATTGTCAGAAACTGTGTACAGCAAATCTAAATTTGTCTCTTTGTCATTTCTACCCATTTCTCCACATCTGTCCCCTCGGGCCAAAAGGGACATATTGAATCAAGAGTGTGTTGGTAAATGCTTAACATGTTCTTTGGGCAAGACACACTTTTAATTTGTATTACTAACATTTTCCCCATCACTTTCTTAACTCTAGACAATGAACAAAGCAATAAAACTAGCCCTAATTTGTAGCATTTGCTGACTTCTGAAGTGTAAGTGCTTACTTTGAAATTTTCACAATTGGCTCTCGAGACCTGGTTGGAGCTGGCTCCAACGGACACCTCTGCATCTAATCTTTTCCTCCACAGGACAGCCTTTCAAATACTTGAACTCAGTTATCTGTGTTTCTGAGTTCTTGAGTCTTTGCTTTGTCTGATTCCTTCACTTACTGCTCACATGACAAGGGTTCAAGGTCTTTCACCATCCTTGGTGTCTTCTTCTGTGTTCTCTCTAGTTTATCAATGTCCTTCCTAAGGACTCAGACTGAACACAATACTCCAGGCATATTCCTTTCAGACCACCTAGGTAGCTAGATGGTGTCAGCAAATAGAGTTGAGCTTGGAGTGAAGAAGACCCTAGCTCACATTCTGCCCAATATATTTACTAGTTGTGTGACCCTGGGCAAGTCAGGAAGCATCCCTACTCCTCAGTTTCTTAACCTATAAAATGAGGGTGTTGTACTCAGTGGCCTGAAAGACTCCTTCCAGTTCTAAGCCTATGAATGTAGCTCAAGAAGCTTTTTACCGACTATTTCCTTCCCTTTCTGATTTCTTTCAAATCAGCAAGTCAGCAAATCAGTGTTCAATGTCCTCTTTGTGATCGGCAATATGATCTTCTAGTCCTTGCTTCCTGTTTCCTCAGTACTATGTTATGATATCCTAAAAAAACTGATACTATAAATATAATTTGCCCTTGTTTATATTTTTACTTAGAGCAGCTAGGTGGTACAGTAGATAGAATGCGGGGCCAGGAGTCAGGAAGCCCTATCTTAAATTCAAATCCAGCCTCAGACACTTCCTAGCTGCATGCCCCTGGACAAATCACTTAACCTTCTTTACCTCAGTTTCCTCATCTGTAAAATGAGTAGGAGAAGGAAATGGCAAATCACTTCAGTCTCTTTTTCAAGAAAACCCCAAAATGGAATCACAAAGACTCAGACATAACTGAAAAAATGACCAAACAACAACAAAATATTTTACTTGGTAATTGTTTTAAAGTTCTCTTCCCAACTGGACGGTAAGATGCAGTAGACCAAGCAAGAAACAGTCTCCTCTTCCTTTTCATTTCCATTCTCTTCCTCCCCCGTGCCTATGACAGGAACATAATAAATGCTTATTGAGTGAGTGCATGCTACTGAATGAACAATTGATTCTCAATGAAATCACAGAAACTTAGGAATAGCAAAGAGGTCCCTTGCTTCTCTCTTCTTGAAAAGCAATAACCTATGAATCTCTGGGGGTTTGATATCTCCAGGGATGTTATTGAGGTGGTTGTCAAACTGAGCTTAGATCTATGGTCTTCAAAGTCCCCATTTCAGATGAATTTAGAAACCCATTCTTATAAGTGGATATTAAAATTGTGCCAGGAGAAAGGCAATGGATGATAAAGTACTGTCACATCAACGTGGAATAGATATATAACTTTTAGAAGTTATCAAGGGCCTACTATGTACTTAATTAAATTCTATATATCGAATGTTATTTTTTACATTGACTTTCATAATTTACTTTGCTGATGTCTTTTTTCTAAAGACATTTTAACTGATAAAGAAAGAAAATTGAATATCTAAGACTGGTTCCCTTTCTCAGTCCTGACGTAACCCTTTGATTACCTGGTAACATTTTTTTTTTGCCTCCCTGAGCCACTTCCAAGTAGGGATAAAGAATAGTAATAACAGTGATATTTCAATTTGTAGAACATCTGTAGCATCACTATTTCATGAAGTGCCCAGGCCATTCAAACTCACTTTCTTGGTTCTGCTTCTTATTCTTAGGACTTTTGCACCTCTTCCCTCAATCTCCACTCCCTGCATCCACTCCTCATTCACAACTTCCTTTTAAATGTTTTCTTCCTGCATTGAATTGTAAGTGCCTTTGAAGGGGAGAATGACTGTCTTTTTTTCCTCTTTTATTTCTATCCCTGATGCTTAGCACAATTGCTGGTACAAATTAAGTACTTGATAAATTTTCTCTCTCTCTCTCTCTCTCTCTCTCTCTCTCTCTCTCTCTCTCTCTCCCTCTCTCTCTCCCTCTCTCTGTACCTATCTACCTATCTACCTACCTACATCTCTTTCTATGTATGTATATATGTATCTATCTCCATCCATTATGTGTGTATGTATGTACGCGGATATTAAATACATACATATGTATGTATGTATCTATCTATCTATCAATGGAGAGATAACTGTCCTCTATCAGAGAGACTCTTTATAATCACAATCTCAGTGTTCAAATTTGTTTATTTTTTCTCCAATAGCCCAGAGCTGAATATGACTTCTACTGAACTCATTCCCAGATTTGTAAATTATGTAATCATGAAATATCCCGTATTGGATATGTGAGGAATACTTGTTCTGTGAATTATTACCTGTCCTTTCTACTTAAATATGTACTACATTCTAAGTAGTACCATGCTTTACCTAATTCAAAAGAGAGACCCATGCACTAAAAGAGGAAGGCGTGGTTGATAAATCCTTCAAGAAGTTGAATACTAGTACAGATTTAGCGGAGCAGAGGGAAAGATCCAGAGTCAAAGACCTGGGTTCAGATTCTAGTTCAAACAATTTTACTCAGAGAGGTAAAGTCATTTGACTACAGTAACAAAGCTTGAAAAATGTATAAGATAAGATTTGAACCCAGATCTCCCCCCCACTTGAGGTCCAAAGTCTTTTAGACTATACTATACAATAATACTTACACTTACAAGATTTCAGTAAGTCAGTCAACTAGCCTTTATTATGTATCTGTTATGTTCCAGGAATTGTACTAAATGCTAAGGATATATTGACATACATTCGAAAGGCAAAAACAGTCTCTTCCCTCAAGGAGCTTGTGATCTAATTGGGGACACAACATGCAAAAAGAACTATGTGCCAGCGAGATGTTTACAGGATAAATTGGAGGTAGGGAAGGAAGTACTTTGCAAACATTACGAGACAGTATAAATGTAACCTATTATGGTTGTATGCACACAGAAAATTTAAGAAAATTCACCAAGAAATTTTCAAAGAAATGAGAATCAGTTGAGAGAGCAAAGTGAAGTCCTTAAGAGTATGACAGGGACATTTTGGAGAGATAAATCAATGATATTAGCAGGGGTTAAGGGGTTATTGATGCTTCCATTTGAATCCTCACTATAATCATTACATGATCTCCCTTAGAACTCATGGGAAATGGGAAACAAAAACCATGTGGATGGCAGGTCTTCTCCATCATAGGAGGTGAGGTTGGGGCAGAAGGTGTCAGGGAAAGATGCAAGAATATGAAAGAAGAATTGCATGGGTGGTTTTCTGTTTCTTTCTTTTTTCTTTTCCTTCCTTCCTTTTTCCTTCCATCTTTCTTTCCTAGGTGGAGAGAGGATGCTATTTATTGACCCTAGATAGCCTCATTGGTCACCATTCTTGGCTCATAAGACAGTAGGCACAGAACTAAAGGAAAACAAGTCTGGCTCAGTCATCCTCAAATTCACCACCTCTGGGGATATCACAGATTGGATAGCCAATGATCCTTATATTTCTACTAGTTACCAAGTGCCAGATGGTCTCCTGGCTCATATAGAAGATCACTAGGATCATTAAACATTTAAAAATAAGGATTCTTCACTTTTGTGTATCATGGACCCCTCTAGCAATCTGGTGAAGTTTATGGACCCCTTTTTAGAACAAGGTTTTTATGCAAATAAAGTAAAATACCTAGAATTACAAAGAAAACCAATTATATTGGAATAATTATCAAATTAATTTTTTAAAATAGTTCATGACCTCCAGGTAAAGAACTGCTGTTTCAGACAAAAGCCACCCTCATGGAACTTGTAGGTCTCCCTGAAGACCAAAACATCATAAGCAAGCGCCATCAGAACTAGTTGTTCCATCCTCACCTGTAACATCAGGGGTCCACTGGCCAAGAATGCATGAACCCATAGCATCACTTTGAAAACCTCAGGGAGAACATAGGAGGTTACAGACCAGACAGTCCACTGAGTATGTGTCATCTCTCCAGCAGTCTATCCAGCCCTACTACAGTAAGCCAGAGGCAGTTACTAATCCAAGTCTCACAAAGAACAAAGAACATTAAAAAAAAAAGAATAAAGAACATTAGCAACATACATCCATACTCCAGGAATATATTCCCATCACCAACCTCATTACTTGATCAGGAAATTGCCTAAGCTGTTGACAATAAAAAAAACCTGGACTTGGAGACAGAAGACCAGTGTTTTAGAGATATTTGCAAGTGGTGTGACCCTGGGCAAGTAACTTAACCTATTTGAGGCCCATTTCCTCATCCTTAAAATGGTGATAATTATGTTCAAACTAACTGGCTCAAGGGTCGTTGTGAAAGAAAAAAAAGCTATATAAATCTTAAAGTGCTTTAGAAATATAAGCTATAATATTGATAATAAATATTATACACCCATGACAACTGACAGAGCATTTTATCCATGGATACAATAATTAGAAATATCCTCTTTCAATATCAAATGCTGAACAGTTTGTCCCATGGCCAGGAGATTTTTTTAAAGCAGAATTTACTTCATTTCCATCAAAACACTTAACCCTATAATAAAGAAATTCCCTAGCTACAACTAAAGGAAAGAGGAGGGGAGTGAAAGCTGTTTTGAGATGTTCCACTCAGGAGAGTGCATCCATGATAATTCTTGAGAAAGCCCAAAGCAAATCGATTTTCTTTCCAAACTAAACAAAAACAATTTCACTCCTGAGCTGAGATGTTGGCTGGTGGTTCCCCACGTGACAGTAGCCCTGCAACGGCAATGAGGTCACTTCTGAAGAATGGAGGGCTCAGCATAGGAACGTTCATAGAACTTTTAAATTGCAAGGCCCCAAATGGACCCCTCTAATATTTCACATAGGTATTTTCAGGCAACCCTGAAAACATAAAAAAGTTCTGTTCATTTGTTTCTTCTCCATCGGCTCCCTGAAGACCATTTAGTTTTAAGTAATGCAAGAGCACTGAGATTTGTGGTGGGAATACTTCACATCTAAATAGGCAGGCACTGGTGGATTTGTGGAGCTGTTTGGGATTTCGGTTTCCTGCCTCAGATTTCTGCTGCAGTTTCCTGATGTTTCACCATCACACCAAATGATTTTTCAGACCTGGACTCTGTTTAAGCACTTTTCTGTGTGATGTTCAGATTGCTCATATGGCTGGATAGGATTACTCAAAATCATGTTGGCAAATTAATTATAAAGCGTCATCTTGTCATGACAAATGTATCCACACACACATAAATGCAGTAAATCAGCAGCATGCAGTAAATGAGTTACTATAAAATATTTGCCTTTATAGTCATATGACCACTTTTTTATTTTATTTTATTTTTTTATTTTCTAAGACTGGCTCATAACTTATTTATAGTGCATGTATACCACTTGGGCTGTGCCTGCAAAACAGCATAGATGGCTGAAAAGCCAAAAATGTAGTCAGCCAACCAGATGTTTTATCTACACATCAAAAAGAAAAGAAAAGAAAAGAAAAAATAAGTTAATCTCTCCCACTCTACCAACTCTTCTAAAATGTTCACCTCAAGAGCCATCTCTTAGAGACCAAGGGTTTTTTTTTTTGATTCCCCCTGTTGTTAGAGCTCTCCCACCTCCCCTCAAATTACTTGGTATTTATTTTCTAAATATTTTTCATTTAATTATCTGTAATAACTACCATTTAAATAGCACCCAAAGGTTTGCAAAGCACATTAGATATATTATATCATTTGATCCTTATAACAATCCTATAGTTAGGTGTTATTTTTGTTAAGTTGTTTTTCAGTCGTGTCTAGCTCTTTATAATTCCGTTTGGGGTTTTCTTGGCAAAGATACTGGAGTGGTTTGCCATTTCCTTCTCCAGCTCGTTTTACAGATGAAGAAATTGAGGCAAACAGGGTAAAGTGACTTGTCCAGGGTCACACAGCTGGTTAGTGTCTGAGGCTGGATTGGAACTCAGGAAGGTGAACCTTCCTGACTCCAGGCCTGGTGCTCTATTCACTTCACCACCTAGCCCCAGGCAATTATTGTTGGTCTTTCGTTGGGGGCTTACCTTATCACCCATACTATGAACTTTTTATATGTTTGGTTGGTCCCTGACTGTTTTTTTTTTGGGGGGGGGACCATAGTGGAAGGGGGATAGAAAAAAAAGGCTGGATCATAGGCAGTACTGAGTAAAAAACCAATTAGGAAGTAGGTTGACTTGGGATAATTGTAATTCTGTAAATTCTTAAAGCTTTTTGGGTAAAATTTTCTTACCATTCAATGAAAATTTCAAAGAAATTGCTCTTATGTAAAATTAAGAAGGAAATATTTTCCTTCTATCAATCCATAAGGGGAAAAAAAGAAGTTTGGCAGATTCTAGAGCCTTGTCAGGAATGTTCTTTTCCCTCAAATTCCAATTTAGCTTTTTTTTTTCAACCACTCTGTCTCTCTTGGTGGACAAAGACATTTTGTGGCTGCTGCCTTTGCTTAAATTCAGATCTGATCAATATCAGAGAACCACAGATAGCTGTACACTCAGGGCTATTGGGATCACTGCCATATCTGTTCCCATAAGCAGCAGAAAAGGATCAAGGAAGGTGGAGGATTCAGTGCCATCACAATTATTCCCAAGTTACAGGGAAAAAAATGATACATTCAGAGAGGGTCCTGCTGGAAAAAAATGGCTAACAACAAGCAAAGACAGATTAAGAGCCAAGCTGCTGTTCCTGCTTCAGTGGAAATGGTAGAATCCAATACATTTTTTATTCCTGGAAACAGAAATTTCCCCTTCAACCAGTTTCCAGTTGTCAGTTTACATTTTGATATTTGATTACTTAGTATATCTAGGTGTTTTGTTTCTTGGCTTAAGCCTTATCCCATCCATTTATTGTTTGCAGTTAAAAATGGAGGCATGTCACTTCCTGAGAGCTTTTAAAAAATCATTTTTTTCCCACTGCCAGGCAAGGAAATAAAAGATGGAAAGATCCCATATTCGTTAAAATATTCAGAATAACTTTTTTGCGGGAACAAAGAAGTAGAAACTAAGGAGATGCCCATCTCCTAGGGAATGGCTGAATAAATTGTGGCACATAAATGCAACGGAATTTTATTATTTTAAAAAAAATGAAAACAGTATAAAGAATTCAGAGAAATATGAGGGGACTTATACGAACTATTGCAAAATTTAAATGAAAAGATCAAAAATCAAAACCAAAATGAAACAAATATGGGGGCTATTGGTGTAAAGATATGAACAGGCAGTTTTCAAATAAAAAAATTAAAGCTATCTATGCCCATATGAAAAAATGTTCTATATCACTATTGATTAGAGAAATGCAAACTAAAACAACTGTGGGATACCACCTCACACCTATTATATTAGCTAATATCACACAAAAGGAAAATGATAAATGTTAGAGAAGATGTGGGAAAACTGGAACACTAATGCATTGTTGGTGGAGTTTTGAACTGATCCAACCATTCTGGAAAGCAATTTGGAACTATGCCCAAAGGGTTATAAAACTGTGCATACCCTTTGATCCAGCAATACCACTTCTAGGTCTGTAACCCAAAGCGATCATAAAAAAGGGAAAAGGACCCAGGTATACAGCTCTTTTTGTGGTGGCAAAGAATTGGAAATTGAAGGGATGCCCATCAATTAGGGAATGGCTGAACAAGTTGTGGCATATGAATGTAATGGAATACTATTGTGTTTTAAGAAGTAGTGAGCAGGTAGATTTCAGAAAAACCTGCAAAGACTTACATGAACTGATGCTGAGTGAAATGAGGAGAAGCAGGAGAACATTGTACACAGCCACAGCAACATCGTGTAATGATTAACTGTGACAGACTTAGGTCTTCTCAGTAATACAATGATCTGAGACAATTCCAAAAGACTCATGATGGAAAATGCTATTCACATCCAGAGAAAAACTGTGGAGTCTGAATGCAGATCGAAGCATTCTATTTTCACTTTATTTTTTGTTTTTTTTTTTCTTGTGGTTTTTCCTTTTTGTTCTGATTCTTCTTTCATAACATGAATAATATGGAAATACATTTAATATGACTGTATATGTATAGCCTTTATCAGACTACTTGCTTCCTTGTAGATGGAGGAGGGAAGAAAGTGAGGGAGAAAAAAATTGTACCTCAAAATCTTATAAAAGTGAATATTGAAAACTAAAAAAAAAAAATAACTAAATAATTAAAAAAATGGAGACTATGTAATTATATTTGCTCTACTTGGCCTCAGAGAAGTGTTCAGAAAATGGTTTTTCCTTTCTTTTTTGCAGAAAGGGGAAACTATGAATTTGGCAGCCAGGTGAAGTGCCGGCACCAAGAGGAACAAGGAGCCATCTTTAACAGTGGGGCATGGACCCAGCTGCAGCTGATATAATGATTCCTCCCTCAGTCACATCTGGGCACGAACATGGTGAGATCAATGCTGTGTAGAAACTAAACTGAGAATGAATGTATCCCTGGGCTATGCGAGTAGGGGAGGAGGGGCGGCATTTGTGCTTTGTTCTGGCTGCATCTTTGAAGTAAAGCACTCTTTGTAAAGACTAATTGATGTTAAGGGTTAAATGGAACTAGGATGTAGGATAAATAGAAACGAAGCAATAGAGGGTATATACTAGAATTAAGGGAGATTTAGAGAGACTTCCTGTCGAAGGATGAATTTAAGCTAGGATTTAAAGGAAGTCAGAGATTGGAGCCTCCAATCTTGTAAATTTCAAAAGGCGTGTGTGTAGAATGTTGTACATATTGTCAGACATATTAGATGAGTTTTTTTTTTTAATTGGTTTTTGTCTTATCTTATTTTAAAATCTTTGCTATGTGAAATGGCCCATTTCACCAGGATGGGGAGAGTTATATTTTGAAATGAAAGTGATGCAAAAACAAGAGATATTAATAAAAAAGAGATTAAAAATAATCTCTCGAAAGTGTCTTTTTTTCAATACTTGTATAGTGAGTGGATATACTTAAACTCACTCTCTCAGATTCAGGGCAGTTAGGCATTCTTCATTGTTCTCGGTTACCTTAAAGGTTTTTTAGGTGGTCCTACTTGTTGTTGTTGTGTTTGTCCTTTGTTTTTCAAGAGGACCATAACGTCAGAGAAATGATGACATGACTTGCAGTTAACTTTTGGTTTGAGTGAGGGAGGGCTGTGCAAGGTCACCAGCCTCACTTTCTCCTCCAGAGCCATCTGGGTGCAGTGACCAGAGAGTCATCAGGATGACTGGATATGACCCAGGAATCAATGGGGGACCCTGACCCTTTTAGGCTAAGGCTTTTTCATGTACTCACTTACAGTGAGGTAATACCCATTCAGTGAATAGGCCTCTTTATGAAGAGAATCAAGGAATGACCTTTTTATTAGAAAAAAAGAAAAAAAAAATCAAGCTGGGAGGGGAAGACCCTCAGGGTTGCTGTTCCAAAGAGAAACAGTTACCACTAGCAATCACTCTGGATCTCCTCCAGAGCAATATAGGTATCAAAACCGATTATGTGCATGACTGAGGAAAGTACTTTCTCCACTGACCACCCATTTCCATAGGCATTAGAGCATTCCGCTGGATTTCTTTTTTTTAAAGTGAAAGCACCAGTTCTATTCTTTGCATGCACACTGCCTCTACATTCCCTTCCTAATCCCTGCAACACAATGCTACATAAAGAGGTTGTAGGATTGTGTTTGTTTTTGTAAAGTGGGAACTGATACTTTTTCTTCTATCATTCTTTTGCTAAAGCCTCAGTGCCAAAATCTGGCAAAATATTTGCATGATTTGCAGTGGCCCTACTATCATTGGCTTGAGTGCTTACCAGTTATGTTCTCCCCATCAATAGGCAATAGCAACTAGTACTTGGGTTCCATTTAACCTGTTAACATTAATTATTATTATTATTATTAATTTTTTACAAAGGGTCATTTGCTTTAAAGATATAGCAAGAACAAAGTGCAGACAACCCCTTGTCCCCAAACCCTAGCCCAGGGCCACACTCTTAGTTCAGTTTCTATCTAACATCAATCGCACCAAATTGACTCCTAGATGTCACATCACAGCTGGAAGAGTCCTTGTCTCACCTGCTGAAGGTCATTCCTTGTTCCTCTGGGCTCCGATGCTTAGATTGGTTGCCAAATGCAGACTTAGAAATGCCAGGATGCCCAGGCACTCCCTGTTCCCTCTGACTTTTCAAAGTTTACAGGATTGAAGATTCTAAAACCTGGCTTCCTTCAAATCCTAGCTTAAATCCCACCTTTGCCTTTCCTGATATCTTTTAATTCCAGTGCATTCCTTCTGTTCGCTATTTCCTGTTTATCTTGTATTTAGTTTTTGGGGTTTTTTTGTATGTAGCTTTTTGCATGTCCTCTCCCCCATCAGATTGTGAGCTCCTTGAGGGCAGTGACTGTCTCTGGTACTTCTTTGCATTCCCGGTGCTTAGCATAGTTCCTGGCACACAGTAGCCACTTAATAAACGTTTATTGACCAAAGGTCCTTTCACCTAGGAGGGAATAGTGGCAAGGACTGAAGTCCCTTCAAAGAGCCACATGACCCCAGAAGGAAAAAGGCCCCAGGCCTCTCTTTCTACAGCATTGTTTTTCACTGAACACAGTTAATAGGAGTCTAACCACAAGAGCAAAGAGGAAAGGAAAGTGGCCAAGGGTAATCTAGGGCTGAACCAGCCTTTTGAAGGTATCTCCACTTCTGACCCGGCAGCTAATAACAACAAACAAACCAGAAACCCCTCTTCCTAAACATTTTGGTTAGCAGATGAGAACCTCTTACTGAATGTCTACACATGCTCCATAGTGTCTCCAACCTGCTTCCATGGTGCTCCATCACAATTCTCCTAGAAACAGGCTTCTCTCTTAGGGAGATGCCATGCCAGGCCCTCTGTGCATGTGGCAAACCCTTCTCACCCTTGCAAGCTCTTCTCTTGCTCCTGGTCTTGTTAGTGCTCAGTCGTTTCAGTTGTGTCCACTCTGTGTGACCCCATTTGGGGTTTTCTTGGCAAAGATACTGTAGTAGTTTACCATTTCCTTCTCTGGCTCATTTTTACAGATGAGGAAACTGAGGCAAACAGGGTGAAGAGACTTGCCCAGGGCCGTACAACTCGTAAGTGCCTGAGGCCAGATTTGAACTCTCAAAGATGAGTCTTCCTGACTATAGACCTAGCGCTCTATTCACTGTACCACCTAGCTTCCATCTCTTGTTCCTAGTAAAACCCTAAACGGTGAGCCTCAAAGTCAGGGTTGGGGGAGCTGGACCCCTGATGGAATGACCATGCTATCACCCAAACTAACATGTTTGTTCACTTTGTTCCTTCAGTGCTCAAGAAATAAAGTAGGCTTCTTGAATGATAGTCACTAGCTGAAAAACTATTTTTTCCATTAAGATTTTTTTTTAAAAAGCCAGTGTTGGTATTCTAATATCACACAGTGTTGTCTCCCAACACTACCACAAGACCTGAGTCCCTGAAGAGGTTTTTTGTAAATGATGATTGCAGGGAACCATATGTTTCTAGGGGTGACCGCCGCGGCCCCAAAATATCTACACGCCAGGTCCTGCCAAAAGAATTCGACTCAAGCCTTCTCAGCCAAGGGAAAAGACAAAGTTTATTAGGGATTCACCATAATGGGCTGTCTTAAGAAATCCCCCCCCTCCCCCCTTGTGACACCTGTTTCCACAAGCGGGCCAGATTCAACCTACTGAATTAGATTGAATCTGAGCCCCTTCATGGAGGCAAGATGGAGATTATATACACAAAGATTGTAGGAGGGCTTGAGGGGTGGTCTGGGGTGACTAGAGGAGGGGTTTGGGGAGGGTCTTGAGGGGAAGTCTAAGGAGGACCAGGTGAGGTCAGAGTCCAGGAACCAAGAGAATAGAATTAAGGGCAGGAAGTTCCTGAAGGAATATCAAAGGTTGGGAAGTAACTGAAGGCATGCATATCTAAAGTAACAATAGAAGACAATGTGAGGCTTGTGGCCCTAGGGGAAGGCCAGACTCAGCCAGAAGACTCAGGGACAGCTCAAGGGGGCTCCCAGAGACCGCACTCCAGACTCAAGGGGGTTCCCAGAGACTGTGCCCTCATCATTCCCACTATGACACTTACTACCTGTGTACATTTGAGCAAATCATTTAGCTTTTCTAAACCTGCGTAGTGTCTGTGTTATATACTTAAATTCAGGAAAACTGGAGCCCTAAATCCTGTCCTTGACACTTATTGGCCAGATGGTCAAGCAACTTCAATTCTCTTTGCCTCAGTTTCCACATCTGTTAAAGGAGAGTACTCTCACTCCCTACCTCATAGGGCGGTAGTAAGCAAAATGTTCTCCACCCTTTAAAATACTATCTACCTATGGATTGCTATAATTTTTCCCCTTCTGTTAAATGAGGGTAATAGTACTCTATCTGACTCCCAGGGTTGTTGTAAGGATAGAGGAGACAAGATATGTAGAAGTGCAATGTGAAAACAAAACACACACACACACACACACACACACACACAATAACAGTAGCAGCAGCAGCAACAACAACAAACACTTTGTCTCAGAAGTACAGAATCTGAGTTTTAAGGGACTTACCGTGAGTCCAATTCATACCTGAGCAAGAATCTCTTTTACAACCTACCTAGCAAGTGGTCTTTTGGCCTTTATCATTTAAATGGAATATATTATCATTGGTACAAAGAATAGAGAAGACCCAAACATCTTATGTTCTAAAAATTGGATTGAATATTGCACGAGCAATGATTATTTTCAGAGGGATTCTGGTCTCTCCTGTTTCCTCTTAGCTTGGTTACAACACTTCTTTCTTGGTGTCAGAAGTTTAAATGTTGAGGTTTCCAAGTGGAGGGGGGAGAGAAATGCCTGAAAGGTTCCAATTAACCTTTTGTTACTTGCAAAATAAACAAGATAGGTCTCCAGTGGTGAGGCGCCCTTCCTTCTGAATGTTCTTTGCCTCTCCCCACCCTGCCACACACATGCGGGAGTGTGGAGTTTGCCTTGCTGCTGAGGGTGTTTCTTGATCTATCCATCCCTTTTCTTTTGATCATCAATGTAATAAGAAGGACTTTTAAAAGGTCACCTTTTTAGACCACAGAAAAGTGTGATTTAGTTTAGAGTACCTGGACCAAGCTCAACATCTGGCTTAGTCTCCACCATCCATCACTACTTATTTATTGAGCATTAAACAAAATACAGGTATATCTATCCCAACCTCTCAATGTCATGACATTCTTCTAAATGTCTTTTTTAAGGAATGGTAGTAATCTTGCTGATCGTGTGTGTGTGTGTGTGTGTGTGTGTGTGTGTGTGTGTGTGTGATTATGTGTATTTTATTTTTTTAAATTTTATTATTTTTTTTATTATCTGAATCTAATGGATATACTATTCTTTCTTGCTGTTCTCTCAGCCTATTGAACTCCAAAACATTCCACAAGGAGAGAAAGTTGAAGGTGACAGCTCATCTGCCTGATGGAGCTCATTTACCAGCCACCACAGAGATGAGGAGAGCTCTTTGGGTCTAAGGCATGTCTGTTTTCACTACTGTAGCCACTTCCACAACACCCCACCTCACTGCTGTCGAATATGGCTTCTTAATAACAAAATGGCCCATCTTGCCATCACTAGCATCACCGACTGTTCTGATTTTGCCTTATAGGCCCTATTTTAATCCCTGTCATTGGAAGTGATTGTAAATGGCTGGTAACAGGCTACTGATTAAGCTGCTGTCATGACTGTGTATTAGCTTTTTAAATCACTCATTCTTTACATTATTATGGAATTGCAAGTACAGGCAGCCCTCTGCCTTCAGTGTCTAAGCCATTTCTAATCATATGGTACCTCGTGGATGCAAAAGTCCTCACTTACTGTGGCTATTGTCCTCAAGCCAAAACCCCTGGGTTTCTCTTATCACCTGATGTGGAGCTAAGTCTTAAGTCTAACTAAGAGGAATCATAGGCTTGAGCAGATAGGCTGTGGTAGTCTGAGTTTAGAGAAACAGTTCAATTATGTTTATTTGAATCTGTGGATTAGCTATTGAATAATCAGTGATACTGGGTAGGTAGGATTTAGATATACAAAAATGGAAATTTCCCCATCAAAAGCTTTGGTCTTGAATATTTTCTTTTCTTTTTTTTCCTTTTTATAAACCCTATGGCTTTCTGAAGGCTACTTCCATATTCTATTTTATCCTTTCTTTCAATAAGCATTTGTTAAATATTTACAATGTGCAAGGCACCATGTTAGGGGTGGATCTTACAAACACTAAACAATCCCTTCCCTTAAGTCTCTTGCATTCATCTGGAATAATTTCTGTATCATCCCATCTCTAAAATATGAAGAGAAAAGAAGAAAAAAATATTCTATATGGAATGCCACCTTCAAAAAAGTATTCAGAAATTCATCATCACAGAGAAACACATCCTGCCTGATGTGTTCCTTGGCACATTCAGCAAAACTTTAACTCAAATCACAATACATTCATAGAGGACCTGATGGTTTACAGCGTGTTTTCTTCCCAACAATCTGTGAGACAGGTAGCACAAGCTTTATTATGACCAATTTACACAGGAGGAGGCAGAAGCTCATCAAGGTTAAGGGATTTACCCAAAGTCACTTGAATGTTAGCTTGGAGTCTGAATTAAATCTCAGGTTGCCTGATTCCAAACCTATCCCTCTTTCCATTAGACCATGCTTTCTCTTTTATGCTAGAATAGCTCAGCAATGTAGTAAATGATCATAGCTTATAAAATAAATTGGCATCTAGTGAGTAATATATTCCAAATTTTTCATTTCAATTGACTGCATGGCATGACATCATGTTGATCACGCTAAGAGCTATATTTAGATTTGTCTTTTCGATAGTTCCTGAGGTTTGGTGCCCTTTAAACCAGTCTGATTTGGACTTGTTTAAACTGCTTGCATGCCTAATGGGACATGGTAGTTGGCAATTCTATTTGGCTTGGCCTTATGAAAGGAAATGCTCCTGTGGGTCAGCAGAGAGAAGGAACGCACACAAAAAGCTACGCGGAGACCACGAGCCATGCCCGCTAACTAAACAGGAAACAGGGTAAGCCAAGGCTGCCTCAGCATGTCAGAGGAGGCATCCTCTCATGCTCAGTAAGCCACTGCTGCTCTTCTTGCCATCTCTCTCCCTTGCAAACTAATCATCAGCCAGAGAGTAAAACCCAGCAGGAAATGGAGATCTGTGTTTATGATCATTCAATCCATGACCCTTGTTCTGACATGCCAGAATGAGTCTTGTTTTTTTTCTCTTTGTAAGTCACTGCTAGGCACTGGACAGTATAGTGTACTACTAAGGTAGTCATGCAGAAACTCAGAACCAAGGAATTTCCCCTGCCCACTACTCTTAAGGATGCCCCATCTACCTCCTCCATTGTGTGAGTTCTGTTTTGTTTGTTTTAAATTATTTAATTATTTTTCAGTGGACAAAAACGTATATTCTTACCTTCTCACTTTCCTATCCCCAATGAAGTAAAAAGAAAAAGCAAAACTCTTGTGTGCAAATACGCAGAGGGAAGCAAAACAAATTCCTTCATTGGCTACATCCATAAAATATGTGTCTCATTCTGCTGTCTGAGTCCATTAACTCTCCATCAGGAGGGAAATAGCATGCTTCCTCATGGGGTTTTTTGAAATCATGGTTGGTCCATGGCATTGTTCAGACTTCTTAAGTCCTTCAAAGGTGTTATATACTGTTGTTGCTATTGGAGAAATTGTTCTCCTTGCTTCACACCCTGCTTTTTTTTCATCTGCAGGTACCCCGCTTCCGAGTAGTTATCTTCAGTTGCCTCTAGCTCCATCTCCATGTTGGGTTTTCTAGAGTTTTAACTGATGAGTAGACAAGGGTTCACTTGTTTCCTCCACTTCTAATTGTATGCTCTAAAACTGGTCAGTCATACTGAAGGGGCTGGCCTCACTTGTGCTCAGACTTGCTATATGCGGTGTGTACATGGAACTCCATGGTCTTGCAATTAATTAGCCATTTATCTACATACACATCAGTCTTTGGATTGAGAAGCCAGTACAGTGAAGTCTCTTGGAAAAATTAGGAATGCAGTGAGTAAGATATGTATACTTTTTGTCCAGTCCCATGACTTTCAGTGTGGAAACTTCCTCTGCTATTGCAAATAAACAACTTTCTATAACTTAAAACTTCAAAGAGCTGCCTGGGACATTGAGAAAATGACTTCTCCGTGGTCCCACGGTTGGTATGTGTCAAAGGTTTTCCCGACTCCAAAGCTAATCATTTGTCTAGTGACTCATGTTGACTTTTGAATATGTATGTTTAAAATCTCTGACACAAGCAGCTTTATCTTTACTTGAATTATTTTGTGTCATACATAAATACACATAGTGTGTGCTTTTATACATACATACACACACACACACACACACACACACACAAATGGGCAGCTAGGTGGCACAGTAGATAGAGTATCAGGCCTAGAGTCAGGAAGCTTCATCTTCCTGAGTTCAAATCTGGCCTCAGATACCTACTAGCTGTGTGATGCTAGACCAGACTTTGAACCCTGTTCACTGCAGTTTCCTTATCTGTAAAATGAGCTGGAGAAGGAAATGGCAAACCACTTCAGTGTCTCTGCCAAGAAACTCCAAATGGAGTTACAAAGAGTCAGACATGACTGAAAAGTGAGTGAACAACAAAATGTGTTTAACATACAAGATATATGAATTATTATTATTAATATAAGAGAGTGCTAAAAGTCCAGAAAACAAACCAGTGTAGCTTATTCATTCTTGATTATTTTTTCCTCTCTCTCAGGGCTCAAATAATTTAAAAATATACAGATGAACAGAAAGTTTCTTTGAAACCTCCAATTGTCATCATGGCACCAATCATCCCTCTCTCCACAAAGAGAAGTCCCAAAATGAAGGTCAGTTTTATGCTCTTCCCAAGAGTCTTCCATAATAATACTTCTGCTGAAATGTGATCAGACCAAGTAAAGGTCACTATATTCACCTTCATGTGGTCTTCCCATTGGGGTCACTGCATCTTGGAAGTCATTTGAGAAAAGTTGAGCAACCCCTTGTTGTTTAGAATGATAGTTAAGAATCAAAGAACACAGGGGACAGTAGTACTTTGAGCATTGGGTTTAGGGACATTTTCTAGTTAGAGGACACATGGTGATATGCGAATGACATAGGGACTCAGCATTATCTGCCATTTCTACCTTTTGCCAGAAAAGCATCTGGTTATGTTTCTGGGCCCATGAGGAGTGGAAACATGGGTAAAGCCTGTGTGGATGTCAATAAAACAAAGCCAAAATCTCTTCCAGTGATTGCTGATTTTTATATAATTGAAGAAAGGAACAGAGATCGTTTTCCTCTTTCTGCCAGTTGTTCAACAGATGTGATCCGGGTTGCACATGGGTGCCAACTTCTATGCAAGGCATACTGGCTGTTTTAATATTGGATACACTTAAAAGGGAAAGAAAGAAATAGAAAATGGTGACCTTTCTCTAGCTTTGGAAATGTTCTTTTTTTCTTGATGAAATGTTACCATGAGAGCATCCCCAAAATTAAAAAAATAAAAAAGAGCCTTACGTTAAAAAAAAAAGAAATAAATGGGATTCTTTCTTAAATGAACCTTTTTATTGTTCAAAAACATTTGTCTTCAAGCAAAAGATAACTCATCATTTTTCAAAAAGATTTGAAGGTAGGAGTGATTCAGGTCTTGGTTGTATCCGTCTTGGATGCTCCGCACCTCTATTCTATGTCATGTAAGTCATAGCGGGTATAGTCCATAGGGTGCTGGCCTAGCAGTCAGGAAGTCCTGGATTCCAGTCTTGCCCCTGACACTTCTTAGTGGTGCCACGTGGGAAAATCCTTAACTTCCCTGAGTCCTACTTTCTTATCTGTAAAACACTTATCATAATATTTGTAGTAGGTAGAGTTATGATGAAGCTCAAATGAAATAGTGCATGTAGAACACTTTGAAAACTTGACATAAATATCAATTATTGTTTTCTCATAACATTTTTTTTCAAAATAGCTCAGCTGAACAAATAGGTTCTCACTATTATTATTAGTGTCTTCCGTTCCTCGTCTGAGTCAACATGAGTACTACTAATATAGATGAGAGGTTGTTTAGAGAAAAGCACATTATCCTTGTGTTCTTTTTATGTAAAATATTTTACTTGGCTTGATAGATAATTATGAATTAATTAATGCAAAAAATTATTAAGCCCTTCTATATGCTTAGTATTGTGCTGTATGCTGGTCATACAAATATTTAAATGAAGAGACCCTATCTGCCTTTAAGAAACTTATATTCTAATAGGGGAATTATATACATATGGGGAGGTGGTAACCAGGGAAGTGAGTTATGTTCTCTGAATGTTAAAATTGTGTGTGTGTGTGTGTGTGTGTGTGTGTGTGTGTGTGTGCTGGGCTGATGGAATGTTAGGGGATAACGATAAGGCAAATTGATGTCCTCAGGGAGATGGTAAAGTGATATGGCTGGATGTCAGACTGGCTAGAAGGAATGAGAAGTTGAAATATGGTCTGGTCTCTGGGGTCAGTCAGTAGATAGAGTGGGCCAAGTGGGCTACTTTGAACACATTCAGTTGCAAAGCAATTGTGTTGTACCCTTGGCTGTGAGCTCCCTAGATGAGTGGATTAACTTTTCCAATGGATGGGGCATACGGATTCTGGATGACCTGAGTGTAGAATGAGACTATCTTTGTAAATGCAGCTGAATGGACTTTAGTGAGTCAAGAAAACCATAAGCATTTACTGAGTACCTACTGTGTGCATACAATATAGCGAGCACAATGAGGGTTATAGAAGTCATATAAAACATTATGCTTGTCATCAGGTATCTTAACACTTTATAGAGTAGAATCCATTGACATAAACAAAGTAATAGGGAATAGTTTAAGATGGAACTGCATAAAGTTGACTAAGCAAAAACAAATAGAGATCATAGGAGGAGGTGGGGTCAGAGATGAGGACTGGGAGGGACTGGCTCTCAAATGATGGAAAGGTTTTAGATAACTGGAGGCACAGGTATATTTGGCTGTGTGACAATGGGGATAAGAACAGGAACCGGTTCATGGATTTATTGATATGGGCAAAACCCAGATAAAGAAACGCTATCTACAATACAGGTTAACACCTTCTCTGGAACTTAAAGTCTTGGACAGTTACCTAAAACTAGACCACTGAGAGTTTATATGATTTGCCCTGACTCACATAGACAGTATGTGTCAGTGGTGGGATTTTGGGGTACAGGGAGGGGTGTGGAGTCCCAATCAACAATAGTAAAGACACAATGGCAGTGATAAGCATAGCCTACTTGTGTCTTGTGGGAGATGGGGGGGAAATAAAGGCATAGATGTAAGTCTTACTTCCAGACTACTCAATCCAGATCTTGGGAGATGAATCACATCATCATGAACTCAAGAAATGAAGGAATATTGTGAAAACCTAGGCCCTGCTAGACACCTCTCCAACATGACTTTGAAGACCCCTAGGCTGAAGAAGATGTATTCATTCTCCTTGCCAGTAGGGGTGTCTATTCCTAGCATGGCAACCTACTATGAGGAATTGCATAAGTTTAATGGATGAACCATATTTCTGAGGCTTTAGATAATGGGTTATCTGAACCTTTGGCTGCTGTCAACAAAAACAAGAGTTAAAAGTCAGTTGCATGCATCTTAACACATGCCGATTATCACAATAAAAATGCCTGTACAGCAAAATACTTTCTAAGACAGACAATAGTTTGGCCATTCTACTAATAATGTAGTAAAAATAGAATAATGTATCACTCAGGGTTTGTAGTAATGGAATTTGACCTATGGAAAAGTTAATCATAAAAGAATTGAGAAGGGATGAGTCTTAGAGAGACAATTAAGCAGTGAATGAGGAAGTGGGTAGATAAAGAAAGCATCTGTGGTTCTAGATGTGTAAGTCAGGAACTGACCAGGCCTGGGCTGTTTGATACAGTTAAGAGCCCTGTTGGAAGGGCGATGAGTCATTCATTCTGAGGAAGGCCTTCCAGGAAATGGAGTCCTTCATGAAACTGCAGAATCTTAGAGTTGTAAGCAATCTTAGATGTCATTTAGCCCAACCCACACCCAAATGGGAACTTTCTCTACAATATCCCAATCTTTGATTGAAGACCACTTCCTCCTAGAGCAGTTCTTCCCATCCCTTCTCATTCTACTTCCTCGAAATCAAATTGCTAGGAAGTTTTTCCTTATATCAAGCCAAAATCTGCCTCTCTACAGGTTTTACACATTTTTCCTACTACTGACATTTGAGAACAAGCAGGTCACGTCTCACAACTCCTCCTCCCACTGAATGGGCTTTCAGATGTTTGAAGACGCTTACCCTACCATTGCCCCCTTACCAAGTCGTCTTTTCCACAGGCTAAATACACATTCCCATTTCCTCATATGACATAACCTGGTGGCCTTTCATCACTCTGATGATCACCTTTCTTTGGGCACTCTCCAGCTTCCCAATGTTCCTTTTAACCTGTGATGCCCAGAATCGGGCCTGATGCCCCAGATCTGTCCTGTTTAGGGCAAAGTACAGTAAGACTGTCAATTACTTCATTGTGGCTATTATGTTTCTCTTAAGGTATCCTAAAACCAATCAGCTACTCACTCATCAAATATTTAATAAGTACCTATTACACGCAAAGGACAGAAATGAATGTTGCTGGTTTCCAGGTTGCATTGGTAACTCATATAGAGTTTGTAGTCCGTTAAAGCACCTTATTCTTTCTCAGGCAGCATGCTATCTAGCTACTTGCTTCATCTCCCCTTGCCCCTCTGCCCATGTTATACTTGAATTTAATTTTAAAAATACAGGTTATTTATATCTTTGTTTTGACATTGCCTACATTTCTTGTGATATCGCTAACCCTTCCTAGAGAGGATCCTATATAAAAATGAATTTTAATTAAAAAAAAGTAAAAACAAGTTCAGTAAAACTAGCCAATGTATCAAAAAAGTCTGATATGATACTCTCTTTCCACACTCATGGTCTCCCATCTCTGCAAAGAAGGAGGGAGATGTGTCTTCTCATACCTTTGCATTAGTTATTAAGTCAGGCAATAAATATTTATTAAGCACCTACTATGTGTTAGACAATGAACCAAGCACTGAGGATAAAAAGAAAGGTCCAAGACAGTCTTCACCCTAGAGGAGCTCATAGTCTAATAGGGAAAAAAGCTTAGGGGCCAAGCTTGGTCCTTATAATTTCATAGCATAATGTATCCAGTGTTTTGTAGTTGTTTTTATATTGACATTGTAATCATTGTGCGTACACTGTTTTGTTTACATTAGAAATTGGCTGTTGACTCAAGCGGAGATTTTACATTTGGCTCTATTACATTTTAGCTTACTATATCATGCCTAGCTCTCAAGCCTGTGCATATCTTTTAAGACCAGAATATTCAAGGTTTGGTAATGGAGATGTCAGCATCATCACTAGACATAAGAAAGTTAGGAAGTGGTACCTTCTTGGAACGGTACATGAAAGAATGCAAAGATAATGAATTATGTTCTGGACATGTTGAGTTTGAGATAAAAAATGGGATATCCTGAGCTCGTCAGGGATTTTGTATATAGTGTCTTAGGCCACCGCTCTGTAACATACAGTGTTTATGGCAAAGGCTATATGTGGGCCAATATTCAGTGTCATATGGTCCAGTGACTGTCTTATCCTCCTCCCTTCCACTTTTAGAACCCATAGTTCAAGATGACAAGCGTTGATGCAGCAACAGTACTGCTCCTTCCCCTTGAGAATTCATGGCCAGCATCTGGTTCTACATACATGCTTGAGAAAGTCTGTGAATAACATTTCTTCTCACCCTCTTTCCTCTTCCCTCTTTCCTCAAACCACCAAGTGAGAAGAAAAGAGTTGAAGCCTTGGCACAATCCACTTGAAAGGTTGCTAAGCCCTGCTTTATACCATTAGATTTCAAAAGCAAAATTGATTCCCATAACCTGACCTAGACTGAATATTAATATGGGAGGTCACCACGAAACCAATTCAAATTCCCTCAGGCCTTTGACCTAGAGATAATATATGGGTTAGACAGCCTCCAAGCCCCACCCCAACCTTTTCCTGATCTGGAAACATTTCCTTGGAATCCTGTACCTATTTCATATTCAGGCTGGAAACAGGAGGCTCCATTCTCTCTGCCATATTCACCCTCCCTTATACATCTGAATGATATTTCATAATTTTAAGATGGTTCTAAATTAACACGTCCTTATTTTGTCCCTCTGAGCTTCTTAATTGATTAAAGACCCACACTAACATTCAACCCAGAGACACAACTCTTCAAAGAGCAAAATATTTCAAATATTCATAAGGGGAACCAAGTCAACAACCAAAGTATCTCTCTCCTAGATAACAACTTGAGTGACACTATAGATACATGATAATAGATCATGTAATAAAATTTTCCATCTTATTTATCATAGAACACATACTTAATTAGAAACACATTTTCTTTAAATATGTTTTATTCTTGCTCCCAATCCCAACATAAATAATAAAAACTGTTTTTCCCTCCTTTGGTAATTTATAGGTCAAATTATTTAATTAATACTTATAGGAAACATTTGGGACTTTGACATCTCCATTAAAGAGCTCAAATGCAACATCAGTTGGATTAATTTATGCTGTTGGAAATGAAAAGCCCTAATGAATATGCCTTTTTGGAATATTAGAAGTT
The DNA here is from genome assembly GCF_011100635.1 of Trichosurus vulpecula. Lineage (NCBI taxonomy): Eukaryota > Metazoa > Chordata > Mammalia > Diprotodontia > Phalangeridae > Trichosurus > Trichosurus vulpecula. The sequence goes on along the minus strand of NC_050576.1, from coordinate 279,654,580 downwards.
AAAAGACTTTCATCTATAAAAGCCCTGATCAAATGGTGTGTTTCAGCAAGAGTTGCACAAACTTATGCTCTTTTTTGAAGCTTGTGTTCTCTTGTTAGCTTATTATATTCATCATCTAGAAAAAACAGAAAGGAAGGACATCTCTATATATGGGGCATGAGCCATTTGAGTTAGTTGATTTTTTTCAGAGCTAGGTCTAGGAGCTAACATGATTTTGGTATTTCAGATTTATAATCCATTTTCCTTAGCCCTTGACTGTGTATATAGCAAATCTTTTCCCCTCACAAGAATCTACCAGACTTCAGGCATTCTATTCTAGTGTGACAGTGTTCTACCTCAAACCAGAAAAGAAAGCATACACTAGACATAATCAGCCTTGGAGTTGGGAAGATTTGGGTTCAAGTCTCACCTCTGAAACATACCAGTTATATGACCCTGAGAAAGTTATTTAACTTTTCTCTTCCCAAGGCAAATCTCTAAGGTTTTAACATATACAAGGATCTGATTTCCATGTATGGAAAGAGTTTGCATACTGTGTAATAAAATCATAAATCCAAACATACCACTCTAAAACAAATCTAACCCCAGATCCTCTGGCTATGGAAATAGCTAAGTATTTTCTCTCTCTTGACCTTCAACCCATCTTTTCTACCTTAGTTGGTCTGTCTGAAACAAATCACTTAACCCAGTTGTAATAACTCTTCCCTTTGTGTTTAGGTTGCTCCTTCTACCCATGGCCCTAAAATGGGATCTATATTCTATGGCCTAGAGTCGCACTTCCCTCTCTCCGTCCTGGCCCTTTCATGCTCTTCCTACGTGGAAGTTTGAGGAATGAAGCCAGAGAAAGTCTTTGAAAGACTCTGGCTTTCAGATTCCCAATAAAAGGTGTAGTTCAGGAAAGAAGATTAGAACATGTATCATAGATATTATGGGTCAATATAATAATAGTAATGATGATGATGATGATGATGATGATGATGATGATGATGATAAATCATGATACTAACTTTCTAAGTGACTTGCCCAAGGTTTTCCCAGTACACAAATTATCCAGTAACAAAGTAGGAAGTCAAGCTAAGATGCTTCTCTCTCTCTCTTCCTCTCTCTCTCTCTCTCTCTCTCTCTCTCTCTCTCTCTCTCTCTCTCTCCCTCTCTCTCTCTCTCTCTCTCCCTCTCTCTCTCTCTCTCTCTCTCTCTCTCTCTCTCTCACTGTATATATGTGTGTGTATATATATATATAATATGTACATATATATATAGTACATGAACTGTTGACAAAGAATTATAATATCTTAAATGTACTTGTATTTGACTGAACATAAATTCATTTTTTGATCATTAGTAAATGTTGACTGGCCTTGCCTTGACTTGAATTGAATGCAGGAGGAACCTCCAAATATTCTTACATCTCAAGATCTTGATTTTGAACAACAAGCTCTCCTGTGGAAAATCAAGACTATGTAGCTGAATTTTTACTAACCCTAGGACACTCTTTGAATAAGTTCCTGATGTCCCAATATCTGCTTGTAATATATCTCTTTCTGACAAAAGTGGAGTGGAAGAAGAAGATGAAGTTGTTTTTTTGTGGGAGTTTCCCAGATGTTTGCAATCTGGGCACATGGTAGTTTACTTGCTTTGATTTTCTGTTTAGAAGTCCTGGAGTTCCTATACAGTAGATCATCTGCATTTCTCTGCACTCATTATCTAATAGCAAGAATACTGTTATGACAGCAGGCCAATATTTTCACCATTCTACAGGCCATGAGAAGATCTTGTTTGATAAAAAAAAAAAGGCCAGGTGGGAGGATGGTAAAGATGAGTTGTAAAGAGATTTTAGAGCATTTTTTCCCCAGCTACTTAGAAGAAAGGGGCTGTAATTAAGAGCTCTCCATAGGAGAAATAGAATGCAATAAATCATAAATAAGTGAATGAAGGAATGATTGCACTTATTACTTTAGTGACACTGGACAAGCCACTAAGTCTGAGCCTCAGTTTCCTCATCTGTAATTTTAGGCAATTAGACTAGACGATATTTTAGGTCCCTTTCAGCTTGAAATCTGATGATCTCACTTTTCTACCTTGATCCAAGTATCACCTAATTCTGCTTCAAAGTCACTATCTTTCCACATCTGAGGAGATAGGATTTTATAGGCTTTTAAATATGGATTATGCAAAATCGAGTGTGTATGTGTGTGTTTTAATTCAAAAGTAGCATCTGGTCCTTTGGGCCATAAACTTCTCCTTCTAACTTTTCTTATTTCCTTTTATGGTATGCACCCAGTGTAAATAAGCCAGCAATAGTGTATGTGGAGACCCAGATTTTCCTCCCACATGAGCTCAGCTCTAAAGAGAGTTACAGGAATTCTGGGATGCTCCATTAACTCTTGAGTGTTAGTAGGGTACCATGATGGGAACTAGAGGTTTCTGTTAACTAAATGATACCCCACTCCTTTTTTTAAAAAGCATCTAAATGTGTCTGTTTGCTTTCCAGGGAGTAATTTGTGTACTGGGAAAACCTGGGTCATTAACTATCACCAGAGGATTCTGTCATATCATTAGACACATCCTTTTTTTTTTTTGAGCTTGATTTCACCATCTCAGATTTAAAGCTGGATTTGTGTTTTTGTAAAGGAAAGAACACTGGCTAGGGACTCAGAAAGCCTGCGGATTTGGTCTATTTCTGGTGCTGAGGATCTGTGAGATATTATTGGGCAAGTGACTTTATTTCTCTGAGTCTTTTCTATAAAATCAATGTACTAGTTGGCTTTTTGAGGTCCCTTCCAGCTGCAAACCCGTTTATCCTTTGTCTATCATCACCTTACCCGGGGGCTATCGCAAAGGCTGGCTGGATGGTCTCCCTGTCTCAGATCTCTCCACTCCACTGCCAAAATCATCTTCCAAAAGAACAGTTTTGACTGTGTCATTACCCTATTCAATTAACTTAGATATCTCCCCATTCCCTCCAGGATAAAGTGGAAAATCCTTTGGTTTTTAAAGACCTTCCTTTATAAGGATTTTATAAGACCTTTATAAGACCCTTTCCTATCTTTCCAGCCTCCTCACACCACATCCCTATATGTCTGCAACTGGCCTCTGACTTTTCTCCCACAAGGCACTCCATCTTTTGACTCCAAGTTGCGTCCCATGGCTGGAATTCTCTTCTTCCATGTCTCTGACTCTTGGCTTTTTTGACTTCCTTCAAGTCCTAGCTAAAATTCTACCTTTCCCAGAAGCCTTTCCCAGTTCCCTTTAATGCCTTGGCTCTGAGATTACCTCTGAGATATCCTGTGTGTTGTGTTTGTGCCTATTTGTTTGCATGTTGTCTCCCTCATTAGAATGTAAGCTCTTTGAGGTCAGGGGCCCTGTTTGCTCTCCCTCTCCTTTTTTTAAACCCTGCGAGAAAGGAATTTCATTGTTCTGCTTCCACAGCACTACGAAAGGAAACACCAGAACCCTCCAGCTTCCTCTTATTCAATTTATGGTTAGGGTACACCCCATCTGAAACATGAACTAGAGGCTGGGACATGACAACCTCTGAAAACCTGAGAGTTCAAACAAGGGGAAAAGTTCTCTTGTATCTGCAGATGCCTAATAATCTTCATTCATATTACCTTACACACCCATGCATAGATTATCCCTCCATTTTTTGAACATGGGACCCATGTTGGGGGGGTGACATGTTAAGGAGTAATATGTAGAGGGTGGGCTAGAAAAATTGTAACCCAAAGGAGCTGGGACAGATCCCAGCTCTGAAGGGATGGACCAGGAATAATTAACTCTATATAAGGCTCAGTATGACTTCTGCACTGTGGGCACATGCCACTTTTGGGGTATCATACACCCAGTTCTTGGAAAGATTGTAAATAAATGCTTCCTTCGCTCACTTCAGTTTAAGTTTTGTTTCTTTTTTTTATTTATTTATTATTTATTTTTTTTAAGTTTTGTTTCTTAACTGAGTAACTGAACCCCATTTCTAACAATCCCCAGAGTCTGTTAGAGTGTCCAATATATAGTGTGTGATTAATGAATGCTTGTTGAACTGAATTGACTTGAATAGTTATCTGGAATCTTCCTTCTTTTCTGATATTCTAAGATTTTTTTAAAAAAAATAATGAATTAATAAAGATCCATAAATAAATACTATGAAAAAGAAAGGTTTGGTCAAACCCACCACTGGTAGCATCAGATCTTAAGGAAGCAGGACATGGGACAGGTAGACTTTGATGTAGGAGACAAGGAAAGGGGAAGGTCTTAATCTTTCTTGTATCTTGGATCCCTTTGACAGTCAGTCTAGTGAAGCTTGTGAAGTTCTCCTCGAAATAATGTTTTTAAATGAATAAAGTAGGGATGTAAAAGAAACAAATGTCATTGAAATATATATATATTTAAATTCACCAATCTCAGGTTAAAAATCATTGAGGTTTTACAACCAGTGTCTCTGATAAAGGCTCCATGTGTAAAATATACAGGGAACTGAGCCAGATTTATAGGAATAAAAGCCATTCCCCAATTGAGAAATGGTCAAAGGATATCAACAGGCTGTTTTCAGAGGAAGAAATTAAAGATATCTATAGGTATATGAAAAAATGCTCTAAATCACTATTGATTAGAGAAATGCAAATCAAAACAATTCTTAGGTACCACATCTCTCCTGTCAGCTTGGCTAACATGACAAAATAGGAAAATGATAAATGCTGGACAGGATGTGAGAAAATTGGAACATTAACACATTGTTGGTGGAGTTGTGAACAGATCTAGACATTTTAGAGAGGAATTTGCAACTATGCCCAAAGGTCTATAAAACTGTGCATACTCTTTGACCCAGTAATATCACTCCTAGAGCTATATCCCAAAGAGATCACACAAGTGGAAAAGGGACCTGTATGTACAAAAATATTTATCGCAGCTCTTTTTTTTTTATAAATTTCTTTATTTATTTTTAGTTTACCACACACGGTTCTACATAGTTTTGAGTTCCAGTTTTTCTCCCCTCCTTCCCCCCTCCCTCCCCAAGACGGCATGAAGTCTCATATAACTGTCATGTATAACTTTGCATTGAATTAATTTATGCACTAGTCAAGTCGTGGAGAAGAATTTTGACCAATGGAATGAATCATGAGAAAGAAGAAACAGAACCAAAAAAAAAAAAAAAAACAACCCCAAAAACAAAAACAAAAGAGAAGCAGAAAAGGCGAGCATGTAATGTGCCTCACTCTGTATTCAAACTTCACAGTTCTTTGTCTCGATGAAGATAGCATTCTCCATCGTGAGTCCCCTGGAGTTGTCCTTGCCCCTTAGGTTGCTGAGAAAAGCGCAGTATGTCAGGGTTGGTCCTCACAGAATCCATATATCTGTGGCTGTGCACAACGTTCTCCTGGCTCTGCTCCGCTCACTCAGCATTATGTCGTGTAGGTTTTTCCAGGTTGTTATGAAGTCTGCATCATCCCCATTTCTTATGGCACAATAGTATTCCATCACCTTCATATACCACAGCTTGTTCAGCCATTCCCCAATTGATGGGCATCCCTTTGATTTCCAATTCTTGGCTACCACAAAGAGAGCTGCTATAAATATTCTTGTACATATGGGTCCTTTTCCCGCTTGCGTGATTTCTTTGGGATACAACCCTAGAAGTGGTATTGCTGGGTCAAAGGGTATGAACATTTCTATAGCCCTTTGGGCATAGTTCCAAACTGCCCTCCAAAATGCCTGGATCAGCTCACAACTCCACCAGCAATGCAACAATGTTCCAATTTCCCCACATCCTTTCCAGCAATTATCATTCTCCTGATTCGTTATTTTAGCCAATCTGACAGGAGAGATGTGGTATCTAAGAGTTGTTTTGATTTGCATTTCTCTAATCAGCAGCAATCCAGAGCATTTTTCCATATGCCTGTAGATAGCTTTAATTTCTTCCTCTGAAAACTGCCTGTTCATATCCTTTGACCATTTCTCAATTGGGGAATGGCTTGTATTCCTATATATTTAGCTCAGCTCCCTGTATATTTTAGAGATGAGGCCTTTATCAGAGATATTAGTTACAAAGATTTTCTCTCAATTTTCTGCTTCCCTCCTAATTCTTGTTGCATTGGCTTTTTTTGTACAAAAACATTACACTTTGACATAATCAAAATTATCCATTTTGCATTTTGTAATGCTCTCTATCTCTTGTTGGGTCATGAATTCTTTACTTTTCCACAAATCTGATAAGTAAACTATTCCTTGCTTTCCCAAATTACTTAGAGTATCAACTTTTACTCCTAAATCATGAACCCATTTTGACTTTATTTTGGTATATGGTGTAAGATATTGGTCTATGCCCAGTTTTTGCCCTACCATTTTCCAATTTTCCCAACAGTTTTTGTGAAATAGTGAATTATTAGCCCAGAAACTGGCTTCTTTGGGTTTATCAAAGAGTAGATTGCTAAACTTGTTGATTTCACCTACTTGTGTACCTATCCTATTCCACTGATCCACACCCCTGTTTCTTAACCAGTACCAGGCAGTTTTGATGACTGCTGCTCTGTAGTACAGTTTAATATCTGGTGTGGCTAAGCCACCTGTAGCCAGAATGGCCTTTGTTTTCTTTGAATGACTCAGCTTACCTCATTGAGCCTCTGGACACTGTGGCTTGCTCTTCCGGGGCAGGAGGCCCGGGGAGCATGCCGGGAAGCAGACAGCTTCCTGTGTGAGGAGTCATGGGGCTGGCTGAGGGGAGGTGTTGGCGGCTATGCTAGGGGGAGGGGCCAACTCAGGAACCAATCGGCCCTGGTCATTTGGGCGGAGCTTGATGATGTCAAAAAACCCTATAAGAGGGGAGAGGACAGCTTGAAGACTCTCTCTTCCTTTTCCGGTTGGAGCCAGCGACAGTTACAACGACAGTTACAGAGGCAGTTACGACAGTTACGTCAGTTACAGCCACAGCGACAGACACAGCTGAAGCAGGAGCTGCCAGTAGCAGAGCTAACCTACGGGAGAAAGCTGAACAAAGACTTCAGGCCATTACAGCGACAGTTACAGCGACAGTTGGAGCCAGAGGCAGTTACAGAGGCAGTTACGACAGTTACGTCAGTTTCAGCCACAGACACAGCTGAGGCAGGAGCTGCCAGTAGCAGAGCTGATCTACGGGAGGAAGCTGAACAAAGACTTCAGTCCAGTGGGTAATCTTATTACCATAAAAGGGGGAAACATGATTTTGCTTTACACAATCATGTTTCTCTGTAGCCTCCTGGTTACTCTTTCAAGGCGTACTTATTGGGCCTGGAAGATTATGATCAACATATCAAAATGGGGTTGCTGGTTCATGGGTTGGTTACTGTTGAGCCTAAATAAATGTTTTGATTCTTCTGCCTTCTACTTTGAGAGTTTCTTCTATCCGGCGATTCCGAACCTTTCAGACATGTTTATGATCCTCTTTGAGATTATAAACTCGGTCCTCCTGATACATTTGGCGTCACGAACAGGATCGCTAGGTATAAGATCTCTATTTAGAAGCAGAACAATTTCAGAGGAAGAGATGAATATCCCAGGATGGGAGGATCCATTTTATTCCTCCCTAGCAAAAGAATTGGCTAAAAAAGCTGGACCCTGTGAAAACTGGGAACCAAGGCTACGGAGAGGAGATCCTAGGGATTTGGAAAAGTGTTTACGAGAAGTTGGGATTCAGTCAGGGGCATCACTATCTAGGCAAAGCTGGATAGTGTTATCAGCCTACCGGCTAGTATACGAAAGATTGAGATTAAGTGAAAGACATGGGGGCACTCCTACCCCACAGGAAGAAGAGGAATCTCAGATAGCAGGAGACCAAACTGACTCAAATGAGAACTTTTCTATTAATGTGGCTAAGAGCAACAGGAGACCAAAAAAGCCCAGAGTGCATTTCAACCCAGCCCAGAAAGAGCCTGACTGCCTGCTTCGTCCTAGCCATGGTGGCAGAGGAAGTGAGTGGGGAGAGAATGAGACAATGTTAGGGGCTGAGGCACAAAACACTACTAGGGTTCAGGATGTGCCTCACACAGAGAATAGGAGATGGTTAAATGATCAGACAAGGGCTCGACCCATACAAAGGAGGAAGACAGAAACCCGAGGTGAAGATTCAGTTACAAGGGAAATTCAGGAAGATTTCTCACCGCAAGAGGTCACAGATATTTTGAGTAGATTCAGCCAAAGAATAGGAGAACCATTGATATCTTGGATGGTAAGACTCAGTGATCAAGGGGCCGGTGGAATATCAGTAGATGGGACAGACTGCATGAGATTCATAGGTATCAGCCATGATCCTCTAGTTCAACAAGCTTTTAGGGAACATCATCAGCAAGGAGATGGTGATAGCAGGACTACTCTGTTGGCATTAGCCGCTGTGGGATGCAATAAGAGATATGCTACTGATTCTATGTGGCCCACTGAGCACAGACCCTGGTATTCACTTAGAGATTGTATCATGAGACTAAAGGAGGAGGTAATGAAGACTGCCATTATGACAGGAACTGCAGACAAATATTACAATGATTCAATGGAACTGCCTCATAGGAATTTAATAATTAGGACAGCTCCCCCTGCTTATAAACAACTAATTTTGAATTTATTACTTGGAGAAGTAGGGAGCCGTCTTACAACAGTGATAAATAAGATTTTACAGTTACATGACTTAGGTGACTGGGGAGGGGATAGATCTCCTCGAGAGAGAAGGGTGAATAACCAGCAAACTTGGCGCCAAAGGAGAGTAACAAGGAAAGAAATGTTTACTGCTTTATTGAGAGCAGGGGTAGGTTTTGAAATGATAGATGGAATTCCAACCAATGAATTATACAGAATGTATAGAGGACTTGATAACACGAGAAATAGGGAAATAAGAACTGCTCCTGCAAGCCCACAAGCCACTCAGAGTGAAGGTGACCTTGTGTGATCAACGGATGAAAACTTGTACATTTGGGGAAAGGCTGGGAGGACAATCTTAGTCTATATCTAGGGTGGGATCCTCTTGGCTTCCTCATTATGTTCCTTTTGAAAAGAAACATTTCCCACCTGAGTTTGGCTCTGATGTTGGATCTTTGCATAACTGAAATCTCAACCAAACTTAAGATGATTTTATTTGAAGAATTATAGTCCATACTTGTCTATTCTTTTTGTCCTTTGTTTTGGCTAACCTTGTTGCTAGTTTTGTTTCCTTTAGGCTTAAGCACCCTGCACTTTCCGGTGACTGCCTAAGCATGTAGCATTCTTGGAATTCCTGCCAGCTTGTTAAAGAAATGACCTCTGGAATGGGACTTTTTGGGGGCAGGGCCATCTCTACATCCAATTTCAGCATGAAGAAGCTATGGAAAATGAGACCTTCACCCCTCACCCCAAGATTTTGAGCCCCAATCGTTCAAGGGGGGTGGAAATGATGATAGTGTTCTGTTTACTTATTTTGTGTTATCCTTGCTGTGTTGTTTTATTGTTATGATATTATTGATCCTATGTAATGGATACAAGGATTTAGGGGTGGACATTTGAATTATTAATAATTATTTTGGGGATGATTGATTGAAGAGATTATCTTGCTGGGACCTAGGGGTGGATCACATTTGAATCGTTAACCAATGTTTGGGAATGTCACTGAATGATATGTTTTGCTTTATAATGAATGATATGTTTTAGTTTCCTTTGTAATTGAATCACAATGTATGTTCTAGGATACATGGCTGATTAGATTATGTATCCTATAACAAGGGGTGGAGTGTAGCCAGAATGGCCTTTGTTTTCTTTGAATGACTCAGTTTACCTCATTGAGCTTCCCTGGACGCTGGGGCTTGCTCTTCCGGGGCAGGACCAGAACTTCCTGTGTGATGAGTCATGGGGCTGGCTGAGGGGAGGTGTTAGCTCCAGAACCTGGTCTACCCTAGGGGGAGGAGCCAACTCAGGAACCAATCGGCCCTGGTCATTTGGGCGGAGCTTGATGATGTCAAAAACCCTATAAGAGGGGAGAGGACAGCTTGAAGACTCTCTTTCCTTTTTCGGTTGGAGCCAGCGACAGTTACATCGTCAGTTACAGCGACAGTTACATCGTCAGTTACAGTTGCAGCTTCAGTTACAGACACAGACACAGCTGAGGCAGGAGCTGCCAGTAGCAGAGCTGACCTACGGGAGGAAGCTGAACAAAGACTTCAGTCCAGTGGGTAATCTTATTACCATAAAAGGGGGAAACATGATTTTGCTTTACGCAATCATGTTTCTCTGTAGCCTCCTGGTTACTCTTTCAAGGCGTACTTATTGGGCCTGGAAGATTATGATCAACATATCAAAATGGGGCTTCTGGTTCATGGGTTGGTTACTGTGGAGCCTAAATAAATGTTTTGATTCTTCTGCCTTCTACTTTGAGAGTTTCTTCTATCCGGCGATTCCGAACCTTTCAGACATGTTTATGATCCTCTTTGAGATTATAAACTCGGCCCTCCTGATACACCACCATCTCTAGCATGTCTTTTCATTAATATCCTAGATACTCTAGACCTCTTGTTTTTCCAAATGAATTTTGTTATTATTTTGTCCAGCTCAGTAAAAAAAATTTTTGGTAGTTCGATTGGTGTGGCACTGAATAGATAGATTAATTTAGGTAGAATTGTCATTTTTATTATATTGGCTCGGCCTAACCATGAGCAACTGATATTTCTCCATTTATTTAGATCTGATTTTATTCGCGTGAAAAGTGTTTCATAGTTATGTTCATATAGGCCCTGGGTTTGTCTTGGCAAATAGACTCCCAAATATTTTATAGTGCCTTCAGTAACTTTGAATGGAATTTCTCTTTCTATCTCTTGCTGTTGGGCTTTGTCAGTAATGTATAGGAATGCTGAGGATTTATGTGGGTTTATTTTATATCCTGCAACTTTGCTAAAGTTGTTTATTATTTCAAGTAGTTTTTTACTTGATTCTCTAGGATTCTCTAGATAAATCATCATATCATCTACAAAAAGTGATAATTTGGTTTCTTCTTTTCCTATTCTAATTCCTTCAATTTCTTTTTCTTCTCTTATTGCTACAGCTAGTGTTTCTAGTACCAAATTGAATAATAGGGGTGATAATGAACATCCTTGTTTCACCCCTGATCTTATTGGGAATGCATCTAGTTTATCCCCATTACAAATAATGCTTGTTGAAGGTTTTAGGTAGATGCTATTTATAATTTTGAGGAAGGTTCCACTTATTCCTATGCTTTCTAGTGTTTTTAATAGGAATGGGTGTTGTACTTTGTCAAAGGCTTTTTCTGCATCTATTGAGATGATCATATAGTTTCTGCTAGTTTTGTTGTTGATATGGTCAATTATGCCAATAGTTTTCCTAATATTGAACCAGCCTTGCATTCCTGGAATAAATCCTACCTGGTCATAGTGTATTATTCTCGTAATGAGTTGCTGCAATCTTTTTGCTAATATTTTATTTAAAATTTTTGCATCAATATTCATTAGAGAAATTGGTCTATAATTTTCTTTCTCTGTTTTAACTCTACCTGGTTTGGGTATTAGTACCATATTTGTGTCATAAAAAGAATTTGGTAGGACTCCTTCTTCACCTATTTTCCCAAATAGTCTACAAAGTATTGGAAGTAGTTGTTCTTTAAATGTTTGATAGAATTCACATGTAAAACCATCTGGTCCTGGAGATTTTTTCCTAGGGAGTTCGTTGATGGCCTGCTCAATTTCTTTTTCTGATATGGGGTCATTAAGAAATTTCACTTCCTTCTCTGTTAGTCTGGGCAGTTTATGTTTTTGTAGATATTCATCCATATCTCTAAGGTTGTCAAATTTATGGGCATACAGTTGGGCAAAATAATTCCTAATTATTGTTTTGATTTCCTCTTCATTAGAGGTGACCTCACCCTTTTCATTTTTGATACTGGTAATTTGATTTTCTTCTTTCTTTTTTTTAATAAAATTGGCCAAAGGTTTGTCAATTTTATTGGTTTTTTCATAAAACCAGCTCTTTGTTTTATTTATTAATTCAATAGTTTTCTTGGTTTCAATTTTATTAATCTCTCCTTTGATTTTCAGTATTTCTAATTTGGTATTTAATTGGGGGTTTTCAATTTGCTCTTTTTCTAGCTTTTTCAGCTGTATGCCCAGATCATTGATCTCCTCTTTCCCTATTTTATTCATGTAGGCATTTAGAGATATAAAACTTCCCCTAAGAACTGCTTTTGCTGCATCCCATAAGTTTTGGTATGTTGTTTCATTATTGTCATTCTCTTGAATGAAATTATTAATTGTTTCTCTGATTTGTTCTTTGGTCCACTCACTCTTTAGAATTAAATTATTTAGTTTCCAATTAGTTTTTAGCTTATTTTTCCATGGTACTTTATTAAAAATGATTCTTATTGCATCATGATCTGAAAAGGATGCATTGACTACTTCTGCTTTTCTGCACTGGATTGTGAGGTTTTTATGCCCTAGTACATGGTCATTTTTTGAGTATGTGCCATGTACTTTTGAGAAGAAAGTATATTCCTTTTTATCCCCATTCAGTTTTCTCCAGAGGTCTATCATATGTGCCTTTTCTAAAATTCTGTTTACCTCCTTAACTTTTTTCTTATTTATTTTGAGGTTAGATTTATCAAGTTCAGAAAGGGGGAGGTTGAGGTCTCCCAATATTATAGTTTCGCTGTCTATTTCTTCCTGTAACTCCCTTAACCTCTCCTCTAAGAATTTGTATGCCTTACCACTTGGTGCATACATGTTAAGCAATGATATTGCTTCATTGTTTATGGTGCCTTTTAGCAGGATATAATGTCCTTCCTTATCTCTTTTAATTAGATCTATCTTTACTTTTGCTTTGTCTGAGATTAGGATTGCTACACCTGCTTTTTTTACTTTAGCTGAGGCACAATATATTTTACTCCAGCCTTTTACCTTAACCTTATGTGTATCCCCCTGTTTCAGATGTGTTTCTTGTAAACAGCATATTGTAGGATTATGATTTTTAATCCATTCTGCTATCTGCTTCTGTTTTGTGAGAATGTTCATCCCCTGCACGTTCAGGGTTACGATTTCTATCTGTGTCTTTTTCTCCATCCTAATTCCCCCTGTTTATGCTTTTATTTCTCCCTTTCCCCTTCTCCTCCTCAACAAAGTTTTGCTTTTGACTGCTGCTTTCCTCAGTTAACCCTCCCTCTTTATTCCCCTCCCTTATCTTACCATTATCCACTTGCTACTTCTCCTCTTCCTTCTGCCCACCCCCCTCCCATTTTCCCCCCTTACCCTCCCACTTCCCGTAGGACAAGTTAGATTTCTAAACTTATCAGAGTATGTTATTCCCTTCTTGAACTAGATCAGATGACAGTAAAGCTCAAATACTGCTCTTCTCCCTCCCTTCTTTCCCTCTACTATGTTTTTGTGACACTTCCTTTGGTGTAATTTACCCTTTTCTACTACCTCCTTACCACTTCCCTCATATCCCTCCCTTTATATCTCTTATTTATATTTTATATCTTTACATCATTTAATTTATACAGGCATTCACAACCTATGTATATCCCTTTCATTTGTCATAATAGTTGTACCATTCACAAGAATGACTTATATATGTATATGTGTATATATATACATATATATACATAAAAAACATACATAAGATGATACAATCCCACATAAAGATGTAAACAACCTGCCCTTATTGGTTAATAAGGTTTGTGGGGTTTTCTCCCCTGGTTACCTTTTTATGTCTCTCTTGAGTTTTGTATTTGGAGATCAAATTTTCCATTGAGTTCTGGCCCTTTCATCAGGAAGGTCTGGAATTCCCTTATTTCATTGAATGTCCATCGCCTTGCCTGGAAAATTATGCTTAGTTTTGCTGGGTAGTTGATCCTTGGTTGTAGTCCCAGCTCCTTTGCCCTTCGGAATATCATATTCCAATTTCTCCTGTCTTTTAATGTGGAAGCTGAGAGATCCTGCGTGATCCTGACTGTAGTTCCACGATATTTGAATTGCTTCTTTTTGGCTGCTTGCAGTATTTTCTCCTTGAGTTTATAGCTCTGAAATTTGGCTATAATATTTCTTGGTGTTTTCAGTTTGGGATCTCTTTCAGGGGGTGATCGGTGAATTCTTTCAATGACTATTTTGCCCTCTGGTTCTAGGACCTCTGGGCAGTTGTCTTTGATAATTTCTTCGAAGATACTGTCAAGGCTCCTTTTTTCATCGTGGATTTCCGGTAGACCAATAACTCTCAAATTGTCTCTCCTGGATCTATTTTCCAGGTCAGTAGTTTTGCCAATCAGATACTTCACATTTTTTTCTATTTTTTCATTCTTTACGTTTTGTTTTATTACTTCTTGATGCCTCATAGATTCATTAGCTTCCACTTGCTCAAGTCTAATTTTAAATGAGTTAGTGTTTACATTTTGCTTTTGAGCCTCCATTTTCAATTGGTTGATTTCGCCTCTCAGGGCGTCCTTTTCTCTCTCTAGATTCTGAATCTCCGTAGCCATTTCGCCAATCTTATTCTTTAGGGACTTGATTTCATCAGTGGATTTTTTCTCCCTTTTTTCCATTTTTTCCATATTTTCTTTTAGCTCCCTAATTTGGTTTTTAAAATCCTCCTTTAGCTCTTCCAGCAGTGCTTTTTGGGCTGGAGACCAGTTCATATTAGCTTTTGAGGTATCTGATGTATCTACCGTGTCATTGCCGTCCACCTCCATATCGATATTTTGATCCTGCCTGTCTCCATAAAAAGAATCTATTGTCCTCGGTTTTTTTGTATTCTTCTTCATGTTTGTTGTTTTCCCTTTTCCTGGGGTTACAACGAATTTCTGTCTTTGGGCTCTCTGTCCCAGCTTTCTTATTCTGGGGGTTGTGAGTCTAGAATTATAACCTTCAGTTTCCTGAGGTGTGGGGGAGGGGTCTGGCTCCCTGGCGTCTCACTCCCTATGGGTGCTCTCTAGCACTTTCTTTTCAGCAATGCTCTCAGCTGTTTGTTGTTTGAGCTGATGACTGGCATTTCCCCTGGGGGAGCAAGGTTACGTCTGGGCTGTTGGCGTTGACCCCTGCCGACTCTGCCCCTCTGGGACTAATGAGCTTCTAGTATTTGTCCTGTGAGGCCCCACTACTTTCTCCTCTGTTTCAGTTCTCTTTTTTTTTTCCCGAGGAATTCTCTGGGTGAGGGGGGGAGGGATTAGAGCCTTTTACCTGGCCATTGAGTCTTCCGGAAGTTCAAGAAGCCGAGTTCCTGGGTTTTGCAAGCGTCAGGACTGGGTGTTTTCACGGCCAGTGGCGTTGCGCTGCCTCTCGTCGCTCCCACAGACTGCCGTCCTGTGTTGGGAGTCCTGGGGATCTCTGCCGGTTTTGGGCGCCCAGCTTTCTCCCAGCCCGTCTCCCACGTGGGTTTCCCGGCCAGCCGCTTCCGCCTTGGTCTGGAGCAGCTCCGCACCGAGCACTCTCCGAGCCTACAGGATCCTGTCTTCAGCCTTTCAGACTCTCCCGGCTCGGAAATTTGCCCCACTCAGACTGCTCGCGGTTTCTGACTCTCTCAAATCTGCTCAAATTCACTTTTTTATAGGAATCTGACAGACCTTGTGAGAGAGCTCCGGTAAGACGCTACCTTCACGCGGCCATCTTCGTGATAGGGGATCGCAGCTCTTTTTTGTTAGCAAAGAATTGGGAATCGAGGGGATGCTTATCAATTAGGGAATGCCTGAACAAGTTGTGGTACATGAATGTAATGGAATACTTTTGTGCTATAAGAAATGAGGAAGATACGGACTTCATAATAACCTGGAAAGACCTACATGATATGATGCTGAGTGAGAGGGGGAGAACCAGGAGAACATTGTACACAACCACAGACATATTGCTTCTATGATGACTAACTTGGATAGACTTGGCTCTTCTCAGCAATACAAGGTTCAAAGACAGCTCCAAAGGACTCATGATGGAAAAAAGCTATCTACATCCAGAGAAAGAACTGTGGAGTCTGAATGCAGATTGAGGCAAACTATTTGCTCTCTTTTTTTCCTTCTTTTTTGGTTTTGTTTCTTCTCTCTCATGATTCATTCCGTTGGTCATAATTCTTCTTTACAATTTGACTATTGTGTAAATAAGTTTAATGTGAAGGTTTGTATAGAATATAGCTGGTGCAGTGAGTAGAGCACCAGCCCTGGAGTCAGGAGGACCTGAGTTCAAATCCGGCTTCAGACACTTGACATACTTACTAGCTGTGTGACCTTGGGCAAGTCACTTAACCCCAATTTCCCTGCCTTCTCCACTCCAAAAGAAAAACAAACATACTTAGAATCTATATCAGACTACATGCTGTCTTGGGGAGGTGGGGGGAAGGGAGGGAAGGGAAGAAAATTTGAAACTCAAGAACATGTAGAACTAAGTGTTGTAAACTAAAAATAAAAAATCTAATTTAAAAAATCATTGAGGTAAGGAAAGATCTATAGCTTGAGCTGGAAGACAGAGACAGTCTGGGACCATATAAGGACCTGGGTTGGGATGGAATGAACTGCCATTAAAAAAAAAGATACAGACATTGAAATGAAAGCTTGAGGAGAACAAAACTCATCCATTTTGCTTATATTATATTTTATTAAGGACTGGCCTTATTTTTATTTACTACAAATGGATAGCCAATCTGGCCTTAACCCAGTTTTCAGCATTATTTTATACTACTCTCATTTATATATCCTGTGATCTAACCAAATGAGAATATATACTTTCATCCGTGGTTCCATGCAACAGAAGCTTTTCATGGTGGAAGTTCTCTCCACTCCTGGACTTCTGTGCTTTCTTCCTCTGACTAGTTCCTCTCAGAACTAAGACCTCCCAGCTTAACCCAGCTAACCATGGCTTCATTTCTTTCCAGGCTACACTCTTGACTCTGGTCTTTCTCTAGCATGTCCATTTGGTGTTCTCCATCTCCACTAAGTCTATCCTTTTCAACTTCCTTTTATATGCCCCCTCCCAGAAGGTAAGCTCCTTGAGGGTTTACATTTGTAAGGGAATTTGAATTCTCAACCAAAGCACAGAGAAAACACTTAATAAATTCTTCTTGACTTTGACCTTTAAATTGATTTCACACTTTCCTACATTGACCCCTTTCCTCACAACATTTCCTATGCCAGAAATGTTCTTCTTTGCTCCTCTGCCTATTTAAAATATAATCTTCATTCAAATCCCAGCTCTGTAGGTGATAGTTGAATTCTACCTCAAATACTTAATAGCCATGTGACACTGAGCAAGTCCCATCTTCTATGACCCCTAGTTTCTTCAAAGATGGAGTTGGACCTGGTGACTTCCAAAATTCCTTTCAGATCTAAAGTTATGATCTTTTGAAGGCCAAAAAGATTTCTTTCTCTTTATATATCACCATTTTTTGTACCTCCCTTATGGCCCAATGGATCAAATTTTATGCTGCATTATTTGTATAGGTCTTTTTTTCCTACTGCATTGTAAACTTTTTATGGGATCTGACTACCTTTTAGGTCTAGCACAGTGAATGGAGCACAGAAATTGCTTAATAATCATTGGTTGAATAAATGGGTGAATGACATTAATAAACTCATTTGTTCACATTGCCTAGAGAAATTGATGGAGTGTTTTCATTTGACATATTTAATGGGAGAATCCTTTCCCTAACACCCAGAAGGGGATTGGATTACATGTCATACATTTAAACATTTTTCAGGATGCATTCTCATAAGACTTCTAGAGTATTTTTTAATTCTATCCTAATGCTCTATCTTTATCCTCTGGAAAACAGTTATCAAATTTGTCTCCGCGTGTCTGTCTTTATTGATTACAAATGTTCTTGATTGTCAAGACCATGGAAAATGGCAACAAGTTATCAATCCCTCATGTTAACAAGTACCACATTCCTTCCAAACCATCCTAAAGGAGAAGAAAAAAGCAACCCAGATGATTTAAATCATATATTTTATAAAGATGTAGAGAAACAGACTTTTGTTATGGTGCAAGCTTGCTTCAATCGGAATTAAAGATGGACCACTTTTCTATGGGGTAGGCATTTGGTCTTCCTGTAGCCCATAATAGATTCCAACCAGATGCTCTATGTCTTTTCACTGAAGGCAAATGTTATTTGGGAACTTGACTGAAGGAATGGAACAAAGCAACCTTATAAAGGCTAAATTCAGGGATTGCATCACCTAAGTCCCAAACATGCTCACAGTGAAACTCATTTCTTATTTGGCTCTGACATTTGTAAGTAATTCTCACTGATCAAAGAGGATTTTGTCCTCCTCTCCCCCCACCTTCTTGTATTTTTCTTCTTGGCAAACAAATCATGTTCTAAAGACAGTGCATGGGAATCAGATAGCTCTGGGCATCCACTGCAGAAAAGGCAAAGTGGAATCTGGGAAAGGCGATAGACTTCAGAGTTCATTCACTGGAATATGTTAAGTACTAGAAGAAGATAATTTAGACCTCTTTGTTAACATCATAATTTGCAACTGTATAATTATCAGGAGTTCCTTTAGTTTAGAACAAAATTGATATTTATACTTAAATGAAAATTATCTACCACTTATGCTGACACAAATATGAGCTTACGAGTTATGATTATTGGTAAGATGTAGGCTTACAAAATACCCACTTTTCTGCAATTAGATTATTTCTCATATTTTCTAGGGGATGCGGAGGTGGGAGGAAGTGTGGCCCAGGATTGTGACAGTGACAATAGAAAGCAGCTAATTTATAGTTACCGTTGGAAATTATGACGAAGGAATGGAGGTTCCATGCCCACATTTTCGTTTTATCATATAGAGCTAAAACTGGAAAAGACCTTATAAATCCAGTCCAATAACCTTATATACCAGATGAGAAAAGTGAGGCCCGGAAACATAAATCAATTTTCTTATATCATACAATCAGTCAGCGGTATAATTAGGGCAAAAACACCTCCTACACACCTGGGGATCTATCCAGCTACAAAATGCTGATGCTGATGCTATGGTCATTAGGTGCTAGTCCCACAACATGGATACCAATTTTAGTGAGAACCTGTTTCCATACCAAAGCCCGACTCTGATGTTGCCTCTTGGATCGGGGGTTGTTAAAGACAATACCAGCAGCGATCGTGTTCTGGTATTTCCATATCCCAGCTCCATGTTTTATCATAGGCTGCCCCCCGTCCCTCCCCAGAATACACTCTGTCCTCATCTCCAGCTCTTAGAATCCCCGCTTTTTTCACAGCTCAACTCAGGTTTTTGTGAGGATAAAATGAGCTAATCTTTGTTAAATGCTTTGCAACCTAAGAAGGATATATAAATGCTAACTATTACTATTAATTATTTTATTCTACATACTTAAAAATATGACTCTGACAAGGGGTTGATAGGCTTCACTAACCTGTAAGTGGGGTTCATGACACCCCAAAAAGTGAAGAATCTTTACTTTGCACCACAGCAAAGTTTCATTTATATTTGTTCACCAGAGTTGGGGAAAGGGGTGCTCTTAGAAAATAATAAAAAAGTAGCAATAATAAAAATAGTAAATGATTCAATTCATGTAGCACTTTTACACTTCACAATATGCTTTCCAAGAGGCAACAGGTTGTCACAGAAACAGAACAGGATCTTTATTTCCCAAGACTTGACTTTGGACTGTGGCTAGTTCATACTCCCTATGTAACATCCCACAAGTCTCTTCCTCTGTCCAGGCCTCAGTTTGTTTATCTGTCAAATGGGTGTGTTTGTGGGGAGGTTGGACCAGATAATCTTTTCACAGATCCCTTGTACATCTAGATACCATAAAGCATTATGATATTTTTTTCAGGTGAGAAAACCAGGGTTTTGAAAAAAGTCATGCCTTCACTGAAGTCACACAGCTAGTGGGCATTTAAGCATGACATCTGATCTTTTTCTGAATTTCTTACCAATATATGCTATGAAGTGTTAAGGTCCTCTATGGAAAAAAACAAAACGATACAAAGCAAACAAAAAAAAAACCCACAACCTTTCCCTGCCCTCTCCCTAGGAGGCTACAGGAAGCTAAAATGGAATCAAGCTCTCTATCAATAAACATTTATTAAATGCATACTCTGTGCAAAGTAGACCTGGAACTTTCATCTTAGGGTTATCTGTATCCCCTGAACTGGAGCAAGGTTGTCTTTCTACCACAGAGAGATTTCTGAAAAAAATCATGAACAATCAGACTCTTAGATCAAGAAACATATTTTTTTTGTTTGCATTTATAAACAGTGATCTTTTCTGCCTGCAACCCTAAAGACTGCTTTACAGGGATAGACCTAGTTGACTTAGTTATCTTTTCTCCTTTGAAATAGGAGCTCTAACTGTTTTCCCCTCCACCCCCACCCCAAGGTGGGCTGTTTCTAAAGACAATTAGAGAATTCTGAAATGAAAGCTTCTGGAAAGGGAGCAGTCTTAGCATGCACTCCCTCCCTCTCAAAGCTTGAGCCCCCATCCATCCATTCCTGAGAATCTGCTAAGAAGCCCGGAAACAATGAGTGTGTTAGTGAAGCCTTAGAATTGACTGAAATGGGCTTGTCAAATGTCAACTCATACAGAAGGTGATGGGGTATGCACTGACATCATGTAATCAAAAGAAAAAAAAATTATACCATGTGTGTCTTGCCTGAGAAAAATAGACGGCAACTGAGCAAGCTACATTTCATGCTTCCTGCACAGCCCCTCAATCCTCTTCTTTATTCTCTCATCTAGCAGCTCTTTAACTCTATGGAGGGGGGTTACAAATAATCAGAGCCTTGCCTGGTTTTGTGCATTTTCCAAAGCATCAGGCTTCGGTGGATCCGACCAAGGCCCAGCCCACCTCAGCAGGTACTAACCTGTTTAACAAAACAGGCTGCCGACAGCAGAGGGAAACTCAGAGGGCAAACCGAGTTAATCATTCTTTTGGCAGGCCCTGAAAAGTTCGCTGCTTGATTGGAGCAGAAATGGGGGGAAGAGAAATGTAGCCTTCCATCAGTTGTTACTCAATTATAAAGCTGATTTGAATGTTTTAAAAATGTCTTTGCATAGCAGTCCCCACTCAGCATCTAGAGATACCCTTGAAGGCATATTTAAGGAGGAACATAATTTTAGAGCAGATATGTTAGGGAGGAGGGTAATTGTTGGGAAACTGGCCATGGAAGAAGAGGAGGAGGAATCCTGAATGCTATTTGATTTCTTCCTTAGTGTTCTGGCTAAGCATTCTCTTGGGACTGCCCTGCCATCTTTTTCTCCTTCCCTTCCTGAAGCAGCTTCCTTTCCTGGGGTTGTGGCCAGGCAGGCTGGCTGTTGCCATAATGCTTTTCCTTTTGCGTCCGCCAGAAAAACAGTAATGGTAATGCTTTCATCCACCTTAGCCTTCCCTGTACTGTCATCTTCCCATCACACAGCTCAAAACAAATCTGATTTTAGAGTCAGCCTATGCACAGTCTCTCTTCCTCTCCTAAAGGTTAATCTTAACATCTGCAGTGTGACATACCGGAAAGAGATCTCAGAGAATCTGAGTCTCATTCTTAGCTCTGCTACTCATTTGATGACCTTGAGTAAGTCATTATGCTCCCCTGAGCTTCAATTTCCTTAACTGTAAAAGAATGTAGTTGAATTAAGCTCCAATGGAGCATAGGTGGTCAGACCTGGAAGGGACCTTAAAAGTCATCTAATCTAATTTTAGTTGAGAAAACTGAGGTTCCAAAGATGAAATATCTTACTCGATGCTGCATAGGTAGTAAGTGGTAAGGCCAGTACCTCTAAATGGCTGATCTATCTCTGGCAATCTATAAGAATATAATTTAATAAATCAGAACTGGACCTAGGGAAACATTCTTTGTCATTTTAGCATCCTTAAAATTTACCTTTGATTGCTTATGGTCTTGTAATTGCACAGGGGGACCCTAGGGATGTGAAGGCCCAAATGCCAACTTCAATAAATTTCAAAGAGAAAGCAGATGCATGCTAAAACAAGAGTAAGACAAAAACAAAACAATAAAAAAGAACTCTCTGAAGCAGTAATGACTCCTTCCCAGCTGGCCTTCTGGGGGCCCATGTGGTACAGTAAGGAGTCATCTTTCCCCACTGTGGCTTGGCCCACAGGGTTCTCATTGGAATTCTTCATTGTCCTCCCAGGACTGGGGGCCTCACTGGGGACTGTGACTCGAGAGAGACTAGGGTAGTGTCCCTCTGAAATGCCATGACTGTAGTTCTTGGTCATCAATGGCATAGTGAGAAGGGGTTCAGACTATGGATGCTGCAGATTCTTATCATAGAATTAGTAGGACTAGGACCACAGGGGACGACAGGCCCTCTGCAAAGTGCTCAAGTTCTTGAGGTTTACCTCTGGCACTTGCCACAGTCCCCTTTCAGAGCCTGTTTCCCCTCATTGGTGGATAGTCTCAGTGCCCAGTGCCTCATCTCCTCCCTCCCTCACTCCCAAGACAGTCGTTCAAATCATTCATTAATTCACTGAATCATTGATTCATTGGTCATTGATTCAGTCAACAAACATTAAACTAACTCTGTGCAAGGTACTTAAATGGTTGCTAGGCATAAAAGACAAAGGCAAAAACATTCCTTGAAAACAGAGACTAGTTTTTCCCTTTCTTTGCACCCCTAGCCCTTAGTTCTGTGCCTGTAACATAACAGACACTTAACAAATGTTTTGTGACTGACTGCTCTCAAGGAACATGTATTCTCTACAAGTACTATATGCATATATGCACACATACAAAAATTCATTCATCCACATACCTATATATACATATATGCCTATACAGATAAACAAAGGCAATACATATATAAATGTATATATGCATGTGCATATGTATGTGTGTGTGTGGGGGGGTATTCCCTTTCTTTTCCTCCTATCTTAGTTATCCTTTAAAGTCCAACTCAGATCTCTCTTCTTCCATGAAAATAGCCTTGATCACCTATGTGGTCCACAGTATTCTCTTCATTTTAGGAATCCTCACGGCAACCATCATCCATATGACCAGTTTTAGGAATCTGTCTTGTACTATTTGCTGATTGGATCATGCACATCTGTAGCAATCCAACAAAAAATTAATTAGATAAACAGACAGACAGAGAAACAGACAGATAATTGGATCATGCACATCTGTAGCAATCCAACAAAAAATTAATTAGATAAACAGACAGACAGAGAAACAGACAGATAAATAGATGATAGATAAAAAGATAAGTAGATCAATGGATGGATGAATGATAGATAAATAGATAGATAAGGAGATAAATAGACAGGTAGAGCTCTATCTCTAGACTATAATCAAGGAAGACAAATATCAACAGATATAAGTCAACATATCTTTCTATTTACCTATCATCTATCAGCTATCCATCTGCCATCATCTATCTATCCATCCATTCATCTATCCATCTATCTATCTATCCTTCTATCCATCTATCTATCTATCCATCTATTCTTCTATCCATCCATCCATCTATCCATCCATCCATCCATCTATCTATCTATCTATCTATCTATCTATCTATCATCTATCCTTTTATCTATATCTATATATCTATCTATCATCTATCCATCTATCCTTCTATCCATCTATCTATCTATCATCTATCCTTTTATCTATTTATCATCTATCCATCTCTCCTTCTACCCATTTTTCTATCCATCATCTATCCATCCATCCTTGTATCCATCTATCAGCTATCCATCCATCCTTCTATTCATCTATCTATCTACTTTCCATCTATGTATGTATGTATGTATCTATCTATCTATCTTCTTATCATTTGGAAAGGCTGGGGGAAGCAATAACAACTGGGGGGATTAAGAATGAATTTAGGAGGTAGAAGGTATCGTCTAAGGTCGGGCCTTGAAAGGAGCCAGCAATTTCAAGAGGTGGAAGTGAGGAGGAAGAACATTCCAGGCATTGAGGACAACCAGCAGAAAGGCACAGGGGTAGAAGACAGGCTATGTGTATAGGAAGCAGCAAATTGGCCAGTTTGACTTGGCTGTAAAGTGAATGAGGAAGAGTAATGTCATATCAACCTGGAAAAGCAAGCTAGAGTAAGACTGTGAAATATTTTAAATACGAAACAGGAATTTATATTGTGTCCTAAAGGCAGTAGGAAGCAGTGGAAACTTCCTGAGCAGGGGGGTAATATTTCTGTACTTTGGAAGTATTAATTTGTCAGGCCTCCAAAGGATGGATTATAGAGGAGGAAAAGCTATAAGCAAGGAAGACAAATGGGAAACTATGTCAATAGTCCAGGCCTTAACTAGGGGAAGGCTATAATAATCCCAACAACAATAATCATGTTAGCTGGCATCTATTTAGTGCCCTAGTATGGGCCAGGCACTGTGTTGAGTGTTTTACAATTATCTCATTTCATCCTCACAACAACCCTGGAGGTGAGGGCTATTAATACATCCATTTAACAATTGAGGAAAGTGAGTCAAACAGGTTAAATGACTTGACCAAGGATGCAAAGCTAGCAAGCATCTGAGGTCGAATTTGAACTAAGATCTCTTTGAGTCTAGGCCCAGCTCTCTATCCACTGCCCCACCCGGCTGCCTGCTATAGAAGTAGAGAGAAAGGGATACAAGTGAGAGATGTTAAAAAATATCTACTCCTCATTGCTTTGGCTTCTGGCTCTCAGCCATCAAAATAGCCCAAAAGATTAAAGCTGAAAGGGGTCCTTAGAAGTTATCTATTCCAGCGACTTTCCTGTACAAATGAGGAAATTGTGGCTTAGAAAGTCAACAACACTGCTGTCGTGGATGTTTTATGTTTTTGTTATTATTTAATTATCCTAGAGGTTGTCTTTGACTTTTTTATTATATGTTTAAATGATTTAATGAATAAATATGAGAAAGATTAGTGGATGAAAAGCAAGAAGGGAAAATCATTTTCTGAAAATGAGGCTCCTTAACATGCTAGACAAGGACCTCCGATTTCTCCCTGTGCTAGGATGACACATTCTTGCCCCTATAAAGTCATTTATTTAGACAGGATTCCTAGTATCCTTTCTCAAAGAGAGGAATAAACAAGCAAACAAAACATGTTCCTTCCAGTCATCCAGGTCTTCATGGTACTGAGAACAATTCTCTATCCACCACGTACCCACTCTGATTCTTCAGTGTCCAAAATCTATAAAATCTTAAAAATCTTAAAAAAGAAAAATAGAAGCTTGGAAAACCAACAAGTCCTTTGCAAAAGTGCCTCTCTTTAATCCAGTTATTTGCATGATGTAAAGTTTCATTTTGTTTAGATGCCCAGGGGTAACCTTGGATGACCTTTCTCCTCCCTCTGCTCCACTTTCCTCTCAAACCCCTCTGGATGCTTAAAATAGAGCAGTTTTGGTGATAGAAATCAGGAAAATGCCACTGGGTGCCTCACTTCTGTGAAAAAAACAAACAAACAAACAAAACTATCAGATAAAAGCGTCAGGACTTGGGCTTTATCTAACACTGCACACTCTTTTAAAAATTGATTCACTTTTCTGCCAACCCAATATGTCCATGAAATAGCCTCACTACTTCTACAAGTACAATTATTATTCCGCCTGAGGTGATTCGTGTGGTCTGAAGGCCCAGCAAACATCCATTTATACCAAGATAGATTGGGGATAAGGCAGACAAGTGATTGTCAGTCATGCCACAACATGACAGCCATAGACCTGTCCCATGGCCTGATGGGAGTATATATGAGGGTTCTTCATATGAAGGGAACCTTTATAAATCAGGTATGGAGTTTTGCCTTAAGGGAAGGGCCTACTGGGTTCAAAAATCTTTGAAAACAGAATTATCTAAATCCTTAATCTGACAGACATGAGCTATGTTAATAGATATTAAATTTCTTAACCCATAAAGACTACAGTTTATTTATATTGCCATCCCACAACTTTGAGTTCCATATTTTCATTCTTGACAGACACAATTAGCAGTGTATACACACGTACTTGCCATCCATTATAGCCATATTTGCTCAAATGAGAAAAAAAGTGTAAATTTCTTTTCAGTTTAGGTACTCATTGGAATAATACTATATAATTTTTTTCAAAGAATAAAAATTATCTATAAATGGAATACAATAATTGATGTCTTGCAAAAAAAGAAATATGCTATTGACTTCTCTAGAACTTTGCAAGCTAATGTTTATCTCTTTATTCATGGTTCCATTAGCTGGAAGGAGAAGTTTCATCTCAGAGCCTACTTTATAATCTCTGAATAAAACGTCAGTTAAAGGTCAGCCCCAGCATCCAATGAAAGAGCCAATGGTGATAGGTCTAGCACAGTCCTCCTTGTAATGTATCAAGTCCTAATGACCCTGGGACAATATCTATCCTTAATGGAATCTTCAGAGCCTTGAAAATAGGTTTCCTAACAGGAAATTAAATATCAGTAGTTGAAGCTGTGGCAATAGGAATGGATATGTTATTTTTTTAAGAAAGGAGAGAAATATGCCATCAAAATGTAATATAATGTCATCTTGAAATTACATAGTGACTTTAAACAAAGTCTTATTAAGAGTGGTACAATAACAAGTCAACATCAAATTTTAGAGCACAAAAGGAGCCCTGGAGGCACCTAGTCCAAAGTTCTCATTTTACAGATGGAGAAAGGTTCAAAGAAATAAATTTGCCTGAGGTCATACAGTTAGTAAGTAGCAGGGCCAAGATTTAAATATAGGCCTCCTAACTTCTAAACTAGCATTCTTCTCAATACACCAAGGTGCCTGCTTTTGTTTCTGCCAAACATAGCATGCTGATGTGTTTCAGCACCTTCTAACAAGGCTATTTTTATAGTTCTGGACAGTCTTTTCCTGAAAGCAAACTCTTATTATCGGGTTGAGTCCCAAAGAGGAATGCTACCATTCAGGCTTGTAAGTGGCACTCTGTGAATCCATGCTCCTGAAAATTCACGAGGCTGTAATAGCCACTCAATGGACAAGATTAACCACAAAGAAAGTCATTTACCTATGTAAGGCTATGGCTCCTTTACGCTGCATTTGGATCTCTTAAAGGGTGAACTTCTTCCAGGTGTGAGTAGACTATTCTGCACCTTATAAAGGAGTTGAAGTTTTGTGTGGCTCATTTGCACATGAAATGGCCAAGAAAGTGGCTGAACAGCTAACAGAAATAAGGGTCTTGCCCTAGAGGCATATATTGCTTCTGTACTTCTTCCACATCCACTCATGTCTATGGACCAACAAGGGAGAAAGGATTCAACAACAAAACTGCCAGTAACAACAACTGGGGAAACTTGAACCCCAGAGCTATTTGGTGGTGGTTGGGCAAGTAGCCATTGCCTGGTTATTGCCTGCTTTGAAGTGATGAAGTTTGGGGGAAAAATAGACAATTATAGATGTTTTTCTTGCAATTTACCAGAACACAGAGAGACTATTTATACAAGAAACCTAGCTAGGTAGTAGATACTTACCACAAGTAAAAATCAGGTCTCTCATGAAGGGGGCCCCGCCCTGTACCTGGAAGAGAACTGAGGAAGCTTCTGTCAGTCTTATAGAGAAAGTCATTGCTTTTTCCTTTCTTTTTCTGATTAATTAATTAGTTTGTTTTTAGTTTTCAGTGTTCACTTTTATAAGATTTTGGGTTCTAAATTTTCCCCCTCCTTCCCCTTCCTCCTCCCCAAGATGGCATGCAATCTGATATAGGTTACATGTATAATCATATTAAAAATATTTTTACATTAGTAATATTGTAAAAGAACAACCAGGAAAAAAAGGGAAAAACCATGAGAAGGAAAAAAAAAAACAAAAAGAGAGAAAATAATATGTTTCAATCTGTATTCAGACTCCATAGTTTCTCTTCGGCTGTGGATAGCATTTTCCATCATGAGTCTTTTGGAATTGTCTTAGATCATTGCATTGCTGAGAAGAGCTACATCTATCAAAGTTGGTCATTGCACAATGTGGCTGTTACTGTGTATAAAGTTCTCCTGGTTCTGCTCACTTCACTCAGCATCAGTTCATGTAGGTCTTTCCAGGTTTTTCTGAAATCTGCCTGCTCATCATTTCTTATGAAACAATAGTATCCCATTAAATTCATATAGCATAGCTTGTTCTTCCATTCTGCAATTGATGGGCATCCCCTCAACTTTCAATTCTTCAAAAACAGCTGCTATAAATAATTTTGTACCATGTGGGTCTTTTTCCTTTTGTTATGATCTCTTTGCAATACAGACCTAGTAATGGCATTGCTGGAACAAAGGATATGCACAGTTTTATAGCCCTTTGGGCATAGTTCCAGTCCTTGCTTTTTTCTGAAAGAGAACAATGGTATTCCTGCTAAGCACTGTGGCTGAGACTAAAGCTGAAGATAGTAGAGCTCATTGCTTCCCAACGAAGGCACTTTAAGAGAACAAGGGCAGGATGGAGATTCTAGAACTAAGTTCTGAAGTTCTGGACAAGATCAGGAGCAGAGGAAAGCCCTCTGGGAGTAAGACTGTATAGGCCAATCAGGCACAAGAAATATCAACTAGACTCTATGTTGATGGAACGCTCCTGGATTATGAACACCTTACTGTACTTTTCTTTCTTTCTTTGAAATCCCCTGTGGGAGCCTTCAGTCTTTTATTTTTTCCCCTCCGAACATAGGGGGATTGCAGGTTTTTTTAACCTTCATTTGTTATAGATGTTAATTTTGTCTTAATAAATCATATTAAACACAAATTGTTGTTTGTCCGAAAGTACTTATTGAAAATAATATGAGGGGAAATCATTGGATGGGGGGAGACTGCATCCCTAGAGAAAAGAGAGTTTTAGTGCTGAGGTGT
This sequence comes from Trichosurus vulpecula, assembly GCF_011100635.1. Taxonomy (NCBI): domain Eukaryota; kingdom Metazoa; phylum Chordata; class Mammalia; order Diprotodontia; family Phalangeridae; genus Trichosurus; species Trichosurus vulpecula. The sequence goes on along the minus strand of NC_050576.1, from coordinate 279,625,859 downwards.
TTTGCCAAAGCACTGTCTCTGACTGGGGGCTTGGAGCCAAAAAAATAATAATAGAGAGAATTATAATTTTTTGTCACAACTTACTAGAAGAGAGGGAGAAATCTCCCAAGCAATGAGTTAATAGGTAGAGATGGGGGGTAATAAGAGTATCAGAATAGCCTTGCCCTCTTGCCTTCTTACAACATCCACAAGGATAAACACGCAATCTATACTCTGGTATCAAGTTCATTTCTGTTTGCTGAGTTGCTTTCCTGGACTTATCATATGTAAATGATCTACACAAAATCTTACATCCTTTACTAGGTACAAAATCATCCATTCAAATCTGAAAGGGGCTCACCCCTTGCATGGTGCAAATGCAGTCTGAATGAGACTTACCCTTATTTCTCATTGTCTCTGTTACTTGCCCTTTGCATATTGAAAATGTGCCAAATCCTAAAAGGAGCAAACCTTTAATTAGACCTTTAATTAAGATGGCATAAAAATAGTAACTGCAAATATTCCCCCATGGACAAAGAATACAAAGATGCCCTCCTCGTCATCTGTGGGGAGTGTTGGAACAAAGAAAATACTCTAATACTGAGGCAGTACTGAGTAGGAAACACATATACCTAAGACTTCTCATGCTAGAGCTTAAGGGTTTTCTCTTCTGGTGATGTTGGCATTTTCTCCCTCCTGGGCTCAGAGTATCTACTTGGGAGAGGAGGGAAGGAAAGGAAGGGGCTGTAACTCAAAGAGATACTTGTGTCTGCTCCCCTCCCACAGCTCAACTCTTTATTATGAGGGCTAGTTCTTTCTTGAATTTATAGTCAGCTCTCTTCTCTGCTACCCAAGGTCATGATCCTTAAATCTGTTTCCTTTCTGAAGTGCTACTGTTCTTCAAGTCTGTGTTTCTGTAGAGAATGTGTGTCTGCTCCCTGTTGATTGTTGTGTCTCCTACTGGGTGAGTGGCTCCCATGCTACAAGATGGGGTCAAGGGAGAAGCCTCTGCTGCCCTTTCTATGTATCTCCAGTGTTTAACACAGTGACTCACATGTATCTAAGTGTTTAATAAGTGGTTTCTGACTGTCTGACTGCCTCTAGGTCTGGGGGGTCATGTTCCCCAAAACTGTTCCCTGCCAATCTTTGCCTAGCCAACGTCCAGGCTTTTCTACCAATTCAATGAGAGAAACTTTCTTTACTTTGAAAAGGATACAGATGCCATTCGACTATTAATTCCTTATTAATTCTGTTATTTGTCCCTTACTTTTCATTATTGCATCAACAACCCCCAATACAGTATTTGGAGTGAGGAGACCTGTGATTTAATTGGCACAGGGAACTCCCATTGAGGAAATTCCCTCTATCAGAGCAGCTTTGCAATTTAGGATTTTAGAGAATTGCCTGGTCATCCAGGAGATTAAATGCATACAGCCACATATGCTAGGGGGAGGATTAGAATCCAGGGCTCTCTCTACCGACTACATATTACTACTATACCACTGAGTTCCTCCACTATTCCCTTATCCAGCATGGTTTATGTCTAGAGTGACCAGATTCGTTTCCTTGCTGTCTTTAGCCATATGTATCTACCAGCTCAAAAAACTCTCCCCAAAGCACTTGAAAAACATTTCAGAAAAATGTCAGAGAACAAGCAGCAGGCTCTACTTAGATGATGGGGACAGGGTCCAAAAGAACAGCTGGCCCTGTCACATCTGTAGATTTGTATATATAGGAGCTGTGTACAGCAGTGCCCCACTGATGCTTGGGTACAGCTTCAGGCTGTGTGTGTGGCCTTCTAAATCCTTAAGTGTGGCCTTTTGACTGAATATTTGGATTTGGTCTAAAGGCTCCACTTAAGGATTTCAAATGGCATAAGCCCTGGTGTAAGGTGTCTCAGGCCTTATGCCATTTTTCTAGCTGCCCTCTAAAGTCAGAAAACAGTACTCTATATAGTACTTTAAATGGGAGTGTGTGAATCCTTTCTTCCGAGATTGCCTTATATGCTCTCTCTCTCTCTCTCTCTCTCTCTCTCTCTCTCTCTCTCTCTCTCTCCCTCTCTCTCTGGGTCTGTCTCTGTGTTGGTAGGCAAAATGGGCTCCTTAGTACTTAGTTCAACGAGTGCCCTTGAACCTTGAATAGTTTGGCTTTTGCTCCATTTGAGTAATTGAGTGTATTTCATTGAGCCTTACTAAGTGCTAGGCCCCAGGCCCAAACCCCTATTAGGTATAAAACCTATGTGGGTGTGGATTGGCAACTAAGGTGGGGCCCAAGGTGGGGCTAACTCCAGGGAGGGCTAGTTTACATGTCTGGGAGAGCAGAGGCTTTTAGACCACATGGGTTTAAGTCTGCCTCTTTGTGACGATTCTAGGTCACATGGGTGAGTCGCATGTGTGACTCACCCCTGACACTGAAAAAGGTATAAAAACCAGGGGTTGGCTGTCTGTTCTTTGGAGCTCATTGCCGCAGCAGTGGTGGCACGTGACTCTGGGCCAGCCCTTGTTCTGAACTCCCGGGCTGAACCTAGATGTTGGTAACTATGAATCTGTATTTGGTCTGTCTGTTGATGTTTATAATTTGTTTGTAATTTGCTCTGAAGTTCAGTGGGCTGGTCTCTTCCCCTAGCTAAGTGAATGATATTTGTATGCTGAATTAAAATAAGCTTGTCAACCCCTTTAACCTTGCTTTCCTTATTAAAGCAGATCAAAAGACCCCGTGCTGTTGGCAGCTTTTCAGGTGCTAGCTGTGGGTGGATCTTACACCCCTACAGAAGCTGCTAGCTGGATTGTTGAAACAGTCTCTATCTCTCTCTCTCTCACACACACACACATATTATCATCATCATTATCATCATCATCATCATTTTCCTCCTTCCTACTATTTCTTTTTTCCTACCAGAAAGCACAGGTGCACACTGGTGCCCTCCCACGAGGGTATAGCTATCACCCCCTTCTTTTATTATCAAGGATTCCTAAGGAAGGACTTGGCATCTTTCCCCCAGTTTCTTCCTTCCTCTAAGAAGCACGGAATCCAGTGTTTCTCAGATTTTTGTTTAAAAAAGGATTCGTGACTCTGCTCTACAGGGGAATGTATTCAGGGGGAATCAAATGACACCAGAAAGAAAAATGATGAAATTACTGTGGTATCACAGTTAATTCTGGGCCCACATATAATAAATATGCTGGGAACTAGGCCATAGCCCTGCTTAGCTGCTCATTTTCTCATTCAGGTCTTGCTGCGTCAGCCCGGCCTAAATCTTACAGTTCCTTTTCTTATTCCTCAGGCTGGGTTCTTCTAGAACTTTCGGACTGATATTCTCCACATTAAATATCCCCAAGTCTGACTCCAAGCAGGTCATTTTAGGTCATTTTCCAGTTGGTACAGTATGATTTTATCTTTAAACTTCCCGGTGGAAGGGAGAAGTAGTAGGTATCTTCTTCTGTAATAGACAGATGGAAAAGAGGTCATCAAATTTTCCTTTTTTTTCTTCTTCTTATGACTCACCATTTCCTTTATTTGTACAAAATAGCGAATAATCATACCCTGGCTGAGGGAGGAAAATGGTGGTTTAGTGTTTAAACTATCTGTCCTGAAGCATATATTTTGAAGGCTTGGGCCTAATAACATTAGCCCTAACACCTTCAGGTTTGGTTGCCTTGGGGTCAGTGAACTTAGGAGGCTTGAGGTCAGGAGGCTTGGCAGCCTTGAAACTATTAGGCTTGGGAGTGTTTAAATCACTGGGCTTCATGACCTAAGAATTACACTTGGTAATTTTGGCTTCAGACTCAGCTGCCTTGAGATTGGACTTGGTGGCCTTGGGGTCAATGGGTTCTGTAGCTTTGGAGTCAGTGGTTCTGGGAACCTTCGCAAATGTAGAGTTGGACTTTGTGATCCTGGGACCTACACGCTTAGTAGCCATTTTGGGGCAGTACACTGGGCATTGGCTTTAGGGATCTCAGGCCTGAAAAACTTAGCCTTGTTAGCCTTGGTGCTCATACCTTCATGGTTTTGGCATTAATTAGCTTCATCTTCTTCAGCCCCTTTTTGTTGTGTTTCTTGTCGAAGCTCATGCTCCTCAGAAACTTGGGGTCAACTGTTTTCAGAGACTCATATCTCTATGGCTTAGCTTTGTTGATGCCATTTCTGTGCCATTTTCGTGATTGGTTCTGGGTAGTATGGTTCTTAGACTTAGTCATCTTTATACTGGAAGAAGTTGAGAGTGAGAGAAAGAACTCAGATACGTCTTAAGCAGCTAATATGTGAAAAACACTGTGCCAGGTCCTGGGGAAACAGAATGACATAAGATAGCGTCCCTGGTTTCATGAAGGCCAAACTTTAGTTGTGGAAAAAGGGCAAAAAGAGGTAAAATGCCACAATCATATACATATATGCTGAATGCCCTATGGTTAGCATAGAGTTGCAATGCATACTTCAGAGGTTTAGATGATGGTTAAAAAGAGCTATACAGTCAGGAAAGGCTCTATGAAAGGAATGTAACTTGAGCTGGACCTCAAAGGGATTCAGAACTTAGATCTGAAAAGAATAGAAATATGGGCATGATTTCAACCTGTGCCATGAAATAACTTCAGAGACTGGTGAGAGAAGCATAACTAGGAGTGAGTTGTCAGGGATGTGACCCATGATGCCAAAATTTAGAGGAGGCTGACTGTATTTATGATCTTTCAGAAACATAAAAACAATGATCCCATCCTCCTCTACCTCTCATCCCTGGCTGATACAATCCAGATGAATTCCTTCCTTCTTTACCTCTAATTTACCCTACTGGGTACCAGATCCCTTACCCAGATGAATTTGCATTAAAAATCCATTTGTGAGGGTTCTTCCCAGACTGCCTGCCCCAAATGTATTTTGTGAAACTCATTCAACATTTTATTCAGGGTTTGTCCTGTCCATAATTCATAGAGGATTATTGAAAAGAAATGTCATGAACATTTTAAAAATAGACATCATTTACATTGATTATAGTTTGATCCTTTAAAGGATCCATAATCTCATTGGTGTGAATACTCCCTCTGACATCCCAATCAGGTCCAACATTTTATTTTACAGAAGAAGAAAATGAAGCCCATAGAGCTTTAGTGACATGTCCAAGGTCATACAGCCAGTTAGTGGCAGAGCTGGGATTTTAATTCAGGTCATCTGGCTCTAAAACTTAGGAATTTTTCTATTGTGCCTAGATATCTAGCAATTAAAAAATCTATCAGTCATTCAAAAAACATTCATTAATCACCTTATTGTCCCATGTATTCTTTTCCATGCCCTCCCCGAAATATTCAACAAAGGTTCTACCTAGCATTCTGGTGGCCTTCTACCTATTCCTTTAAAATTCTGGTTGTAGCAGGGAAACACTCAGTTGACTGTCCATCTATTATTACTTGTTCTCACCACACTGACTGGTCAATTCCTTTTCTTATTATGGCATTCCTAGATGATGTATTTGATACCACTTCTTGGGTACAAGTCATCTTTGGTAATAGACCACAGCCTGATTATACCCATTAAGCAGCTTTCCCTGCCCTTTGTATCTTTTGCAATTTTGACCCTTTGGAGACTGCAGAATTCCCTAATCAAAACCATATTCACTGGAAGAACTGGGGGCTGAAAATAAGGGATATCAGGAGGCAGCAACCCATTTGCTGAAAAATCGTTCCAGTATTATATGTTTATTTTCATGTGTAGAAAGAGATGGCAAAAGTTTAATAGTAAAAAATAGTTTGGAGCTCAGGGGTTTTATTTTTATTTTTGTTGAAAACAAACTCTTTACACTCTAAGATCTCTGGAAAAGATGGTATTATAAATTATAAATAATTTTATATTGATAATTGAGAATTTCTTCTCAGTCCTGAGGCACCTTGTCTAGTGTATCCAAAATTATAACTATGATGATAAGCATTTGTATAGTGCCTTAAAATGTCCAAAGTGCTTTTCAAATATTTTCCCACTTGATCCTTACAATAACCTTGGGAAGTAGGTGCTTTTATTACACCCATTTTACAGATGATAATTGAGTCATACAGAGGCTAGGTGACTTGCCCAGGGTCACATAGTATGTGTGTCTGAGGCAAGATCTGAACTCAAGTCTACATCTAATGATTTGGATATGACCTACAGACCACCTGCTAAGTAAACATGTTTTGAAAAAAATACTTCCAGTAAACTCATATGTCTTCAAAGTGAGAATATGATTAATTCCTCAGTTGAAATGAGCAGATCTCTGCTCTCTGAAAGCATCAGCTTTTGGGGCAGCTTAAGGGTATTGATTGTATAGCTACATGCTTGCATTACTGATCTGGTCAACTTATCAAAAAGACCCAAAGCATCAGATCAACCAACTGATGACCACCTTGGTAGCCCTAGTTAGAAGTGACCAATCTCTTGGTTCGTGTTTCTAAATATGTCTGCCTTATGCCTTCTATATCTCATACCATTGAGTGATTTTTGCGTGGAGGTATGTTAGCAGCCATAAAAATGTTCCAGTCAGACTCCATTACTGGAACCACTTTCTTTGCATTAGCCAAAATCTAATCCTCAAAACATTTGCTTTATGCATTATGTTATTGAACCCAACACAAATAAGCCAGAGAAGGAAATGTCCACACTACAAGCTTGACATAGCCTTATTATTATCACCACAGAACTGGAGAATTGGGAGGACCAAATGGAGAATTTGATGGCCTCAGAAGCCTCGAATGAAAGGAATCCCACTATTTGAATTGTTAGTGTCCATATTTACCTATAACATGGCCTATTGCTATTGTGTATGCAGCAATATGAGATTCTATTGAGAAAATCAAGATGATTAGCTCTTGTCCTCAAAGAAATTATGGCCTCTCCAAAACAAAACAAGACATATCAAAATGAGAACTGTGATTTTGTTCAGTAAGGGGGAAAAGTGATTTAAAGGCTCCAAAACTTTCTACATAAAGGTGGCTATAGTATTCAAAATAATTCACTAATGTCCATGCCTAACAATGTTATAAAAAGATGGCAAATGTGATCTATAACTAAGGTTAGAATTTTAGGGAAGAAATAAATATATTCATTTGTATTTCAACTACTGAATCTGGCAGAATATTTATTTACTCATAAAGAGATACTCCATCCAGCATTTGAAAAGTCACTTTGAAAGGGTTTGAAGCTGAATTCTTGGAGCAGATATACATACTCCAGATAAATATGAATATTGGAGACAAATACCTAAGGGAGGAAGCAGCTTCAAAAAGCATGACCTATGTCAGCTGGGAAATGAATGAGATATAGACTCAAGGTAGTGAGCCCTGAAATCACTGGACTGCATTGAGACCTTCATGAGAAAAGAAAGGATCCTTTACGTATTTAGTTTAGTTACTTTGACAGATTTTCCCTACATGTATGCCTCAGTAGTTTTATATTTTAGGTTTCTGCCTACTATATTCTCACTGATACTGTGTATATATGTGGGAGAGTACATCTCATGTTTGTGTATAGCTACTCTTCTAACTATTCCATATTAGTAAATGCCTTTCCTAAGAACAAGTTATTTCTACTAACTGAATCTGAAAGGAAGTACCTGGATTGGGGCTCATGAGTTATAATGTTAGAAAACCAGCTCTACAGACATAATTTTAAGGTATACTTTTAGAAAGGCAGCTTTACCTTAGAATCTAGGATAGACCCACTCTCTGGGGAAACCAGCCTGTGTGTGAGAATGCAAGTTGGGATGGTATCCTAGAAGGAATGCTACAATACCTTAACAACAACAACAAAAAAGTCTTACTTTCTAAACAGAGAGATATGCATCCAAGAGGAAAACCATTTAGAATATCAATTTTAAAAATGCAGTGGTAAGGATGGTGAAAAATTATGAGCAGGATAATGTCATAACGGGGTAGAATGCAATAGAGGGTAAAACCAATTAAATGAAAGTTTAGTGAGTGAATCAACTAAGCAGTCACATCAAAGGCACCGAACAATAAAACTAGAAGAAAACAGAAAAAGATGGAGAACTTCATATATTTTCAAACAGACATTTTCTCCATAGAAGACAATAAATTTATCACATTTTAACTCTAGAATAGTTCCTGATATTCTTATCAATAAAATAGAGAATACTTTTATTGCAAACTCTTTACCATAAAAGAAAGTAGAGCCATGTAGTAGCAATTTAGATTTGAAGATCTTTCCCATCCATTAATAGGCCATGTAACCTGCTTATATCACAAGAAGCTTAAGCCACATGTGGTGGGAGGAGCTTCCTGACAGGAAAAGGAAGTTATGTCACAGGAAATGCAGAGAGAGAGAGAGAGAGAGAGAGAGAGAGAGCAGCTTTGGCTGCTAATGGCCGCTCTCATGATGGTTAGAACTCAACAGGCTGACTTAGCCATACTATGAGTTTGTTTTGGGGAAGACCCTAGCAGGAGGTCAGAGAGGTTTTGGAATGGAGAGGCTCCAGGCTGTGATATAGTGTTTTAAGGTCCTTGCTGTTATGATAAAGTGGGCTGACTGGCTGTGGAAGCTGAACATTTGGTTATGGGATATGATTCTCTGGTGTCCGAATAAATGTTATACTTCTTTTACCTTCTATGTAGAGAATCTCTCATACTTTGCAATACAGAACTACATAGGCATATTCATGATTATCGTTGATTTTGTATTTATTGCCTTACTGATACAAGCCACCACACTTGGACTCTACTGTGATAGTTCTGTATGTGCATATAGAAGTAGAAAAAGCACTGCAGAAAATAATAATAAAAAAAACAGTTGAAAGCATTCAAGGATATACAGAGGAGGTCCATTCTTGAGATGATACAATATTGACATCATTTAAGAATTGATTCTCCCAAGCATCTGAAGGAAGAGAAGATAACAAAGACAAAGAGAAAAAAAGGAAACTTGGATCATATTATTGTCAAAAGAAGGTGAAGAGGAGAACATCAATAACTACCCATTAATATGCTAACTTCCCTATCTATATAACATTTTATGAGAACAGTCTGCAAATGCATCAAGGGCAACCTTGATGACAATATTAGAAAGGAACAGACAGGCTTTCTAACAAGAGATATTCCACAGTAGACTGAATTCTTGCCATCATAAAACCAATGTAGAAAATACAAGATCTTACTGTGATTATTGTTTGTTGACTATAAAAAAGCTCTCACTTAACATAGAGAAAAATGTCACCTTAAAGTCTCCCCTCCCACAGGTGTCTCCCTTGCATCCATAAAATAGAACACAATTCTTTGACAGAACAATAGAGATAACCTTGTTTGATGATGCTCTGACCGTTAATAACAAAAGCAAGGTAAAAAATACGGCAACATATTCTCACCCAAGTAGTTCTACCACATCTAATGCAAAATCCATGTTATAGAAAGATTCTTTATGCAATATGTCATAAGCTTCTCTACTAGATGCTTCTGCTTTGTGAATGACATTTTGCTGATGACATTTAATCCTGAAACAATGTTGAACATCTATATGAGAGACTTCAAAGATTTTGTACAACAAAGGAAAAAACAGTGCATAAAAAATCCCATTGTCCAGGTGATGATGTGCAGTTAAATGGCTAATCTATAAAACTGATCCATCAGCATTTAAATCTTAGATACTGTAAATGGACAATAAATTAGGTCCTGAATTCAACAAGAGAAAAGCAGGTTGGATTCTTTTTAAGAAATTATTGTTATTATAACCATCCAAAGGTTGTTATAACAAAAGCCCAACTTTTAAATACCAATATTCTTCTCATGTGGTCATGGTACACTACACATTTCAAAGAACTGAAAATGAGCATCACTTAAAGTGTAGTGGAAAAGGCTGTGACATGGCTATAGCACATTACAAAGATTTTATGGAGCAGTGGCATAAAGGGTATCTAAAAGGACATGTGTACTAGAATAAGAATATAGGCTGGTCACATGATGAAAACAAGAGATGACTAATGGACAGCCCATTTGCACCATTGACATTTTCATGACATTAAGAGAAATAGAAGACATTTCCTCTCATGTGGGGTAGACCTCCTGTTGAAGGCTAGGTAGGAGGACCTAGGCAAAAGTCCTGAAGGATAGGCATGGTTGAGTTGTGATTTGTATTGTTGGAGAGGATACCAATACACATGAGATAAGTGGTCCATTTGAGTATTTGAACATTCACTTATTGCCTGGAAGAGTGCTCTGTAGGAAGTATGCCTTTAGTACAGGTTTGCTGAATTTAATTTTTGGTGTAATTTTGTCATGAAGACAATTGATCATCCCAAATAAATTGGTTCCCCTCAAGTTTAAAGATCAATGTGTGATACTCTCAAAAGGAAAAGAGTCGGAAAATAAATGTGTGCAAAAGGAAAGTGATGGAGAGGAAGATATTGTATAATGAGAAAATTAATTGGACAAAATGGGTTTAGTCTCATGATCTGAATCTGGAAGAGACTTCAGAAATCATCTTCTGGACCAATCCTCTCATTTTATAGATGAAGAGAATAAAATCAGTAGGATTTGGAGCTACAAGGGATATTGGAGTTTATGTAGCACCTTCCCCCCCATCCCATCCCATTTAGTAGTTGGAATGGTAAAATTGAAATCAGGAAGACCTGAGTCTGAATTATGCCACAGTCCCTTACTAGCTATATGACTCTGGGTAAACAACCTTTCTGAGACTTGATTTTTTTTTTTATCAGTAAAATGGAAATAAAAATAGCGAACACCTCTTGCTGGGCTGCTGTGAGAATCACAGGCAGGGATAATATGAATTAAGGATTTTTTTAATGTTAAAGCACTATAGAAATTCCATCTATTGTTATTGTTATGACCAATCTCATAAATACAATTGAGCAAACTGAATGGGAAAAAGAAGCAGCTTTTATTATGATAAGCGAAACTTTAAAGTGAATGAATGAATACTTGGCAAACTACCCCTGGAAAATTACTAATCCCTAGAATAAGTGATAAAATATTAGACTGTGGCCAAAGAGATGATTCATGAGCCTGTGGGATCCGGTCTTGGTCACAAGTGTCCTTCTGATATAGTAGATAGGCCCTGCTATCCCATGTCTAGAGGCAATTCAGTAGCCTTGACTTTTGAGCTCTGGGGTTGCAAATGACCTACTTCACTCAGTAAATCTGCATCCATAGTTATCTTTACCCGTGCATTAACTTGGAATTTTTGAAAAGACAAATTAATTAAACCATAAATCTCCCCTCAAATAGATTTGTTGGTAAACATGCACCGGTCATGAATTATTGGCAAACCCACTTTGGGAGCCAGCCACCAGTAATTCTTGTACAAGGTAATTTAGTTGGGACATGAAAATATTGTATCCAGCAACAAGCAGCTGATCCAAAGGAAGTGCTGAGGTGTGTTACCATGTAGTCACTTCATTATGCAAATAGGCATCCCCAGAGCACCATTCCAGAAACTATTAGTTCCTTTCACCTTTAATAACCTCAGATCTCTGTTAGTGATGTGTGTAGATGAGAATGTGTTCCCTTTGCTAGTGGGTAAAGATATTACAAATGCATAATTCTTCAGTTCTCTTTTCTTCTTCCTACTTTAGAATTCTATTTTGGCAAACCTCTTGGGCTTGCTTGATATGAAGATAAAAGGCTATGAGTTCTAAAGTTAAATCTTGAGTGAATCTTTTTTTTATTTTTATTTTTTTTCCTGACCTAATATTTCATCATTCTAGAAAGCTCCCTCTACCAATTTCAGATCCCAACAGGATGCAAGCCCCTCGAGGGGTTGTTTCATGTGTCTTTGAATCTCCCACCTGACATAAGGCCTAGCACATGGTAGGATGGCAGGTGCTTAATAGATGCTTGTCAATCCATGCATCAATCTGTATCTCCAGTGGTTTTCAAGATTTGCCTGAAGGCACTGAGTAATTGTGACTTGCCGATGGTCTCACAGCTAGTATGTATCAGAAACCCAACACAGGTCTTCCTGATTCTAATGTGGCCCTTTATCCTTTACAGAATGCTGCCTCTCATCTTGAGTTAATCTTGACAAATTTAGGGGCCCAATTTTATAGTAGCTTAATCAAACCAAACCTGTGAATGCTACTTTCCTCACTCCTCTGTACTACAAGAATTGTCTGCTTTGATCAGGACACTCCTTGATAGAGAACCTTTTAAATTAGTCCCCTTTCATTTATTTTTTTCCCTCTAAAGATGTGTCAGAATTCCCTCTTACATTTCAGTTAGCAGCCTTCCCCTTCAGGAGCTGCTGACTCACAGTAATGCTATCATTTTGCAGATAGTAGTAACCTTTATCTTGAAGAAAGAAATCCAGCACCACTTTGAAGACAGAGACAGAAGACAACCATTTGGCAGTTACACTGTTCACTTCCAGTAATGAAATGTAACCTTACATCTTTCTGTTCCTGTGGAGCCATTTACAAATCCTTTTTTCCCCCTCTTCTGTCCACCGGCCTCTGTGTGACACGAAAATCCTGGTTCATAAGTCTGTGATATTCACCCTGGATAGTCCCAGAGCTTAATCACCACAAGTTGCCACCTTGGCAAAGAGTTGGGAGGCTTTTGGTGGAAATTTATTTTAATCTTGCCAACACATATTATATTAGCTTCACTGATGTGGTAATTTAATTAGCAGATTGCAGAATTAGTAGGTGATGTATAAGAGAAATCAACAAAGGTGTTTCTCACTTCCTGGATCTTGTCAGGAGGTGATGAGAAGCTTATAAATTTCTCTTGAAGGCTTTCAGCCCTAGAGATACACTTTGGTAAAATGAAGGCAGAACATCTTTCATGAAAGAGACTCATATAACTATGCCCTAATTTACCCTAAAAGACACAAAGAGACTTTTTCTAATTTACTTTAATTCAGTGGGAGTAGCTAGAAGAAACTATTCTCATCTCAACATATTTTATTTATGCTCAGGTTTTAATAAGTAATCAATTAATAAGCATTTATTAAGTGCCTACTATGTGCCAGTCACTGTGCTACGTGCTGGAGCTACAAAAGAGGCAAAAGATAGTTTTTGCCATCAAGGAATTTATAATTTATAATTCAATGGGCATTTTTTAAAAAGTACAATTTCTTTTTTAAAAATTTATTTTATTTTCAATTCATGGAACAAAACAAGCATTTCCATAACACAATACAATAAAAAGGATGATTGCAAAACTGCAAATCTACACATACAACTTGTTATTTTCTTCAAATATTCAACAAAATTATCATGTAATTTTTTTTTCTTTTTTCCTTTTTTTTCTTCTTTCCCCCAGAGATGGCTACCATTAGACACAAATCTATATTTGCATACATGTATACATACATATACACATTTGTACATATACATACATGTAAAATTATTCTATACACACATCTATTAATTACTTTTTATTGTTACATGTATTTATTTATTTATTATATATTAGTTATTGTACGTATTATACATTATTTCTATATTATATTAATTCTTTCTCTGATCTTGAATGAAAAAAATGGCCATTTGATGAACAGAAAAAGTACAATTTCAAATACTTGTAAAAAGAAAGCAAAAAATTGACTAACTAGACTAGACCAACAACAACAATCTGTCATTTCCTTTTATTTTTTATCAGATTTTTCTTCACTTTCAACCCCTGAGCTTTCTCTGTATAACCATATAGCATAATTCTAGTGGAACCTTCCTTCAGAAATCTATGTTTCCCACTTTCTTCGGAGATACCGATTGACAAACATCTAATTTGCTTTAATTCAGTGGGGGTGTCTGGAAGAGACTATTCTCATCACAACATATTTTAATCAATAATTAATTAATAAACATTTATTAAGTACCTACTATGTGCCAGTCACTGAGCTAAGTGCTAGGGATGCAAAAAAAGGCAAGCATCTCTCACTTCCTCTTACTGACAGTTTTACTTCGTATCAGCTGTCACAATAATTCTTGGAGATTATGCCTCTTTTCTTCTTTGTGCTCGCTTCTCAATTTATCTTTCCTCTCTTCAAAGGACCTTTCCCTCTTTTGGTTTGTTTTCTGCTATTCATATTCTTCCTTATATGCCAATTTGTCTTACCTTTTTTTCCCCCTTAAGAACCCATTAATTTTATATACTCTTTCATTGCTATAACTTTAATGCTTCTGGAAACATTTTGGTATCTTATTTTATCCTCAGGATAAAATCCTCCCCTGCTCAAGGAACTATAGTGTTGTCTCTAGGATAAAAGGAAAACTCCTTTGTTTGACAGTTAATATCCTTTGGGGCCAGTCATAGGATAGGCTCTAAAATCTTTCATAACTCATTTTGTATTAAGTTAGGAGAAGTGGTCACCTACAAACCATGAGATTTGCATTGCCAGCCTCTACTTCCCTCTTGAATTAAGAATTCTGCCCCTGTGGGTTCTGATGGGTGAGATCATACCTAATCTTGCCGTCTCAGGCCACCACACTACTCCTGCACCATGTTACTAACACTATTCCTGGCAAGGACATTTCAAACCACGGTTAACCCTTCCACATTGAGAATTTTCCCATTGTGGTTTTCATATGTCATGGGTTGGCATAAGAAATTGAAATGAGATTTTTCGGGAGTTTTGTGGAAGCCATAGATGACAGGTGAAGGCCAGCAGACACAGAGCCTAGGACCAAATAATTAACCCAAATTTTACAATAAGGTATTGTAAACACCCTATAAAAGAAAAAGAAATAAAAAATCAGACTTCTCTGATGGGAAGGAAAGGTCAAAAATTTTTATGGGGATTTTCCAGATTGAGGGGGTCCTTACCCCTGCAATATTGAAGGGATAACTGTACTCCCCTGTTCACCCAATAACTCATCTCTGGCTTGCACTCCAAAATGCTCCACTTTGGCCACCATTCCCCTATGTATGCTGTTCTTTTAGAATGTAATCTTGAGCCTGCCTAGTAGATATTTTATAGGTGGTGCAATGGATCACTCAAAGCCCAAGGGTTTAAAAACCAACCCACCAAACAAACAAACAAACAAAGGAATCTATCCTTTAATTAAAATATATTCTAATGCCTTCAGGCAAAAGTATTTCCCTAGGTGGTTAAAAATAGATTATCAAAGAGATAAAAGCAGTTGTCAAGGAAGTTCCCTGTGGTCTCAGAAGCTCCTTGCCAACAAGTTTTAAAATGTTTTTATGATCTTCTTGCCCAAAAGGCAAGGTTATGCCCTAGATCAATTCACCTTGGGGCAAAATTAACCCAAAGTACCTTAAGTCTGCACCACAGTTTTCTAGCTTGTAACAGTCCAGGTTGGTATTATGGGAGTATAGGGTTTAACTCCCATCATTGCCCAGATCCACCAGAATCCTGGTGATCTGTCACAATACCAGGGACTGGGACCTTCACAATAATTTGTTTGTTTTTATATCATAACTGCTTAGCACAGTGCCTAGCATTGTGTAGAAGAGGGCTTTTTTAATTCATTTTTTTCTTTTTTATTCATTTATTCTTTCATTTGTTCATTCATTCAACTTCCCTTCACACACTGTATTCCAGATCACAGTGAATATTCTTATATTCTGTGTCTTACAGGCTTTGGTTTCAGTGAATGGATGATCTTTTTCCTTTAGAATTTGGGTTTCTGGGGAGGCATACTTTTAGTTAGTCAGAAAGCTAATGACAAAGCAAGTGGGAGATTGTTTTCTAGACAATTAGCTTTCTCCTGTGCTTACTTACTTGTGGGCCACTGCTTCAATTTGTCATCTTCAAAGGACAACAAATATGAGGGCATTGTCATTTTCTCTATAGTTTGGTGACATCTGTTTCTTTGAATATACTGTAGACAATTTTCCAAGCAGAATGAAATATACCCAAGTACTCAATGGGATATTTCAATATCCAAAATGATTTTTATTGTTTCCCCAAACTGTCATAAATGAGGTGTTTTTTTTTCCTTCATTCCCTTGACTGGATTTTAAATTTAGAGGAAGACCATCATATGCACCTGACAGCTAGAGGTATAAAGCAACATCTATTTGATATCAGAATTGAAATGAATCACTAGGATAGGAAACAGTTATGAATATTTTCTTGTGGGGGAAAAAGAGTGTTGTCAGATTTAACATCCATCATGTCACATCATATGTAAGGTGCATATCCCAGCTTTATGATTTCAAGAGGATGAGGGCAGAGTAATCGTGAAAAATAGGTGTTAAAGCAATTTCCTAGTAAGAAAAAAATCAAGAGAAAGATTGAAATGAATCTTGGGGAATCCAAAAGACTTTTAAATGTTCTTTTGTCCTTTTCCTTCCATTTTTCATCTCAAAATAAACAGCCTTTTTATTTGAAAGACTACTCGACATATAAGAAGGGGAGTCATTTAAGAACTTATTAACTCTCTGGGGTACAACAGAAATGCTTTGCATTTACCAGTCTTTGCCTGGATCAAGATTAAATCTTCATGTAACTAAAGAGCTTTTTTGCCAATCATATTTCACCTATCAATTAATAAATCTACAATCATTTATTACTTACCTTCTACGTACAAGATGACTTTTGTCTTTATTTTAATAGTGAGATGGGTGAGACAATGAATGATTGCTGGACTTAAGAGTCAGAGAGATCTCAATTCAAATCCTACCTCAGACACTTAGTAGTTGTGTGACTCTGGCCAAGTCACTTAACCCTTTTCAATTTCTTCATTTACAAAGCAGAGAGAATGATACCTACCTTACAGGGATATTATGAAGGTTAAATAAGATAATGTTTGTAAAGTGCTTTGTAAACCTTCCATAAATAGCTATATGTATATGTATATTTTATATATATATATATATATATATATATATATATATATATACACACACACATATGTAAAAGCTAACCATCATTATTTATTTAATTTACAAATTTATAGAATTTATTTATTATTATTTCTCAGAGCTCCTCTCCAGAGCAAATCCTTCCTTATAACAAAGAAAAATAGGGGAAAATACTCCACACAGAAGCCTTGCCTGACAGTTTATACAATATATTTGTCTCCCACCATTCTGCTATGGGGGAGGAGATACTTTTCATTATCTCTTCTCTGGTAATTTCATTGATTTTTCCATTACTCAGAGTTCAACTTCCTTTAAGTGATCTATTTCATTATATTACTACAATCATATGTTTCCTTCTGCATATTGTTCTCCTGGTCCTGTTTATTTTGCTCTGAATCACTTCATACACATCTTCAGACATTTCTAAATTTCTATTTATAACTGCAATAATATTACATCAGGTTTTTATGCCATAGTTTCTAGTTCTTTGCTACCACAAAGAAAGCTGTTATGAGCATATCAATATTGATTGGGTCTTTGTCTCTGCATTTGTTTTCCTTAGGGTATAAAGCCAGTAGAGGGGCTCTTGGGTGAAACCTTGTGGACCCTTTAGTCACTTTTCTTGCATAATTTCATACTGAAATCAAGAAGAGTTGGACAACTTTGCAACTCCACCAATAGTGCACCCATGATCCTCTCTAGTGATGACTCTTCCCCTCTTTTTTCATCTTTTCCAATTTGGTTGATGTGGGAAGAAAACTCATAGTTACTTGAAATTGTATTTTTCTTAGGTTGGCGATTTGGAGCAAGTTTTCATGTGTTCATTTATAATTTACGATTCCTGTTTTGAACATGAGTTGTTCCAATTCTTTGACAGTATATCTATTGAGAAACATCTCTTGGTGCTAAAAATTGTGTCAATCTCTCGTATATTTTGGAGATCAGAACTTTATCACTGATGTCTGGTCCACATATTTACCAATTGATCATTTCTTCTCAGCTTTGTCTTTTTAATTATATGAATGCAAAAGCTTTTGATTTCATGCAGTCAAAATTTTTTTTTCCCACTTATGTTCTCTGTCCGCCCTCCCTTTTTTTTTGAGAGTCTCCTTGTGAAAGGTAACTGATCTTTTTCTTTTCTAGTTTAAAAAAAAGTTCTAGTCATTTATTTTTAGATTGCTTATTTATTTGTAGCTTATTTCAGTATGTAGGTTGAGATATTTATCTAATTTTTGCCAATCTGCTTTCCGTTCTTCCCATCCACTCTTGTAAAAAAAAAAAAGCAGACTTTATCACAGTGAGTTATATTCCTAGACTCATCACACATTACACTACTTTTTTTTCTTCTTCTCTTTTATTGCTGTTTCTTGCTTATGTAATGAAGTTTACTGATTTCCAAGTAGTACTGCTTTAAAAAATATTTAATGTCTGATAACGTCTCTTTAATTTGTACTTTTTCTCATTTATTCCTGAGACTATACTTTTTATATCTCCAAATGAGATTTTTTTTTACTGTTTTTTAAAAAATATTTTCTCAGTATATTTGGCAAGTAAAACATTGAATCTATTAATTTAGGTAGTATTGTCATTTTAATTGTATTGAGATGGTCCAATCATGAATACTATACATATAACTAAAAATCTTGTGTAATTGAGAGAATCCAACCCTTCCCTATCCCCGCCCCCAGAATGGACAGCCAAAATAAATTTTATTGAACAGAAAATGCAAGGTCTGGGCTCACAGTCCTTTGGAACATAACTTGAATAGATTTTCTCCAAAGGGATTTTTACCTACAACCTATGGGATCACTGGTGGCAGTCATGATGGTCAGACAAAACTCATTTCCAACCAATATTTAGATCTTCTACTAACTATGCAGCTGAAAATTGGGGAAGCAGCTGCATGCAGTCAAAAGAAGTCTGGATTTAAATCAAGTGACCCAACCTCAATTTTGGCTTTTCTACTTACAATTTGTTGTGCACTTGGGCAAATAATTTAGCTTTTCAGGGCTTCAGTTTCAACACCTATAAAATGAAGGGTGGTGGGAGGGGTAACTAGTTGGCCTTTAAATCTCTTCTATCTTTAATTAAGATACACAAAGGATCTAAAATTTGCTGTCTGGACACCAGATCTACCTAGAGAAAATAGAAGAACCAGGGATTAAGAAGAAAAAAAAGATTCTATGCAAGCAAAATTGAAGCCACAAAATGTATGTATTTGGTGCCATGTAATTTACAGATAGAAGAACTTCTCTGGGCCTATTACTCTTATTGGGTACAGAGTTGTAACATGTCTTGATCTGATATTACTTTGGTCCACAGCAGCATATGGAGTGCCAGTGCAAACTGATAACCATCCTAAAGTGGTAGCTAAGCAAAGGAAAAAAAAAACAGAATAAACAAATAAAAGATTGAATAACTCTAAAAGCATGGCAATCCAATGGTGTTTACAGTAGGGATAAACAATTGTATATACCTCAATTGTTCCTGAGTATATTACTATTTATACCCCAGTACACTAAGAAAAACTGACGTTTTGTTCGCTGATTTCTGTTTAAGAAACCAGTGAAGTGTGTGAATAAATTTAGTTAGACTTTCATCCAAATTGGTTTTAAAATGCTTTAATTGTTGAAAGGGGGTGAATTTCCTGCTATCAGGAAAATACATTTCCTTAAGATTGCAAATAGCTGAGGCTTATTGTATCTGGATGCAAAGAATTTTGTAAAGTATAGTTCCAGATGCCTTAAAATTAGAATTATACAACTTGTCTGTGATCTTGAGCAAGACACTTAACCTTTGTGGTTCCAGTTTCCTCATCTGTAAAATGGGGATTATAATGCATGGGTGACCTACCTCACAGGATTGTTGCGGGGATAAAATAAGATGCTGAAAATAAAAATGCTTTTCAAAGCTTAAAGGCCTATACAAATATAAAGTATTATGGTTTCCCTGGTATATTACTCCAGATTGCTAAGGCTAGACACCTGGTTAGGTTAAAATAGGGCTTAATATTAGATGCATTGATTTTTGAACCAGGAAACAGAGATCCCGCCTGATATTGCTTTACCTATTAGTAAACATTAATGAAAAGTTAATTAAGTGGAAAAAAGTGCCACATGGGCCTTAGCTGGATACTATCAGACAGGGGCAAAAATTAGACACATAGATTGTGTTTCCAAATGCTTCTACACAACCATTAACAAATAGTTCTAACACTAATGTTAGTGTGAAATAATCAAATCATGAGTCACAGTGCTGCTCCATGAATATATCATCAGTGCTGGAGTCTGATTTTCTGAAAAAGACCTTGCCAACATGAAATAATAAGGTGGTATGGTTTCTCCATATGATGGTCAGGACCATTCTGTTGACCTAGCCATAGACATTTGAGGAGAGAGATTAACACATCAGATAGAGAATTAAATGTTTCTTTTCTCTTTTAACATATCATCTTTACTACTGGTTTGTACAGTAACTTAAGAGAGGCAGACTGATGTAGCCAGAGGAACACTGGATCTGGGGTCAAATTACCTGGTGTTGAATACTGACTCTGCTGTTTTCTCCCTTAGGGTGACCTTGGGAAAGTCACTTGACTCTTTTGGCCTCAATTTCCTCTGTAAAATGACGAGACTGGAGGAGATGAACTCTAAGAACTCTTGTAGCTCTAAATCTATGGTCTTATGAGATAGAAAGTCAATTATCAAGAGGGCTGCGCATGTCTGCTCTACTTAAAATTCACTGACAGATATTTCTGGGCAAGATGATTTTAGCTAGAACCCACTCTATGGGCATCTTAGTTGTGTGTGTGTGTGTTTTAATGAAATTCAGGCATGTGAAGGTAACAGTGGGGAACCAAAGACAATTCTCTACCTGGGGAGAAAGGATAATTTTTCAAGTACACATTGAAACAATGTCAGAAACAAGCACACCCTAGGAGAATTTCGACAATATTGCTGAGCGAATGGCAAGGTTGATGCCCAGCTCCCCTTCATTTCCTCAAAACAGCAAGAAATGTGCCAAATAAAATAAAGCAACAATAAAAAAGTGGGAAAAGAGAAAAAAATAAATGCCCAGGAGAGAGACTGGAGAAATGAGTCAACAAAACAACAAACAAATGAAACAGACCTCCTAAGACAGTGAAGACATAAAGATATATTGTGGAATAAAAGAATGTGAGGGGAAATCCCCAGAAGGGAACGATGGGGTAATAACTATCAGTTGTCCCAGAAATGAGATTGGAACCCAGAGTCTTGGAAAAGCAGATTAAAAGTAAAGGAAAAGATCAAGAATATAACCAAAGCTCTTAAAGAAGAATTTGAAAAGGTCTTTTTAACATTTCAGGGATAGGCAACCCATCTGTTATCATACTCCTACAGACTACCTTCTTTCCTAATGGTACATTTCCTGGATGAGAAAGATAATTGATTACTTAAAACAGAAAGGGGGAGATTTTAATAAAGCAGGAGAAGACAGTGGAAAAGACGGAACTCAGTCATGGGGAGGAAGCCTGAACCCCACTACCTCATTTGGGGAAAGGCACCCCCTCTATTTTTTGGGAGGCAATCAGGGTTAAGTGGCTTGCCCAAGGCTGCACAGCTAGTAAGTGTCTGAGACTGCATTTGAACCCCTGATTGCAGGACTGGTGCTTTATCCACCTTATCACTTAGCTGCCTCATTCCTCCCTCCCCTTTCTTTTCCCCAATACACTCAATGTTGAGGGGTGGGCAATGGGGTGGAGAAGTGGTTTCCCAGGGAAAAAATAAGCACATGTGATAGATTTTGTAGTCTCTCTCATGATCCTTAGCACTACGCTATGCCATATTAATTAACTGATTGAGTCACAAACTATGACAACTAAAAGTTAAGTATCTCTAGGTGGAATAGTCGATAGTTTGCCCTGGAATCAGGAAGACTTTAGTTCAATCCGACCTCAGACAATTACTAGCTGTGTGACCCTGGGTGAGTCACTTTGCCTCTTCCTCAGTTTCCTTGTCTAAAAAATGAGAATAACACTAGCATCTAACTTCCAGGGTTGTTGTGAAGATCAAATGAGATGATTGCAAAATGCTCACATAATACCTGGAGAATATTAAGCCTTATGCAAGTGTTAGCTATTTTTATTATTAAAAGGTTATTTAAATAAGTTAGTTACTTTTGTATAGTACTTTAACATTACAAAATACTCGATATACATTCTCATTGGATCCTCACTATAACCCAGCGAGATGGGTTTCGTACAAGTTAGGACTCCGAGCCTGTGACGAGTTAAATGTCTTGTCCAAGGACACAGAGAGTAGGTGTCTGAGGTGACATCTTCCTAATGTCTTCCTGACTCCCGGTCTCGCCTAGCCGCTGTCAGGCAACCAGAATGGCTTCATCTATTAGAGCACCGCTCAAAGATGGCAAGAAACGAGAGAGCGAAGGCCAACTCGCGTTTAGCACATGTGCGTTTGTTGGCACTTTTTGATGTTCACTTAAATGGTTTGGAGCCAGCCTTAGAATAAAGATGTACCCCGTTCTAAAAAGATTTCATAAAGGGTTTCTGCTTAGCGACCCCTTTCTTACTCCCAGATTATGGGTCCCCATATTTCTGTAGTTATGGAGAGAGGAGATAGGAACTTTTTATTTCCATAAAATTAAATTTTAATTTTATTTTTCCCTCTTGACTCTAGTCATGACACAGACTGGTGAATACTGCCATACATTCTGATAAGTAGGTCACTATCTGGAGAGGCATCATATACTCTCTCTTCCCTCCCTCACCCCCAAAGACATACATATTTTTCCTTCACATTGAAGGTTTATGGACTATGTCCGTTAAGATCTTTTAACAGTTCTTCTTTACAATCACCCTAAAATTTTACACCATAATTGGACTCCTAGAAAACAGGGTAGACTAAATCTACTTTCTTCTTTACAATGATTCAATGATAGCCTATTTGCCTTGCTTTCCATTTAAAAAAAATGCCAAACTACTGGGAAAGAGGGCAGACCTATAGAGGTGAAGATAACATTAACCCAATTCTCTAATGTCTTCTAGTTGCAAATGGAGATTACTGGAGAGATCAATTTAAAATAATATATACTCATTCCCACCAGCAAACATGTTTTTAAAACTTATACTTCTTTACAAAAATTAAAAAGTATTTGATAAGTTACCTTTCAAATCTTATAGGGAAGGTAGTACAAAAACATCCATTTTACACATGGGGAAACCAAGGCTGTGAAAGCTTAAGTAACCCTCCCATGGTCACACAGAGAGTAGGTGGTTCTTCTAAGCACTCTAATCCATGTCTTCTGACTTTTGGTCCACTTGTCTTTTTCCCACGTACCAGTTTCTCTCAAATATAGATCTATATTCATGTTTGGCTTTGTCATTATCCACTCCAATAAGCATGACCAGCCAATGAATGGCATTTTTAAATCTCTCTAATTTGTAATTTCATTTGGGGATCAGTCCCAATCCATGAAGGGCCATTTGGGTCCTCTAATTTTCACTATGAAAAATGAGTGCCTGGTCTGTCAATCATCCTTGACATGTTATCTGCCCAATATCTTTTCCAACAATAGGTGAAATGGATATTGTTTCTATATGTTTAATTCATATTTCTCTAAAAGAAACAATCCTTAAGTTATAAAAAGCCAAGTTAATCCCATCAAATGGCTAGCTTTTCTTTTTGTTTTGTAAACCTCAAAATACATAGAAATATGCTGCAGTTTTTAAATTTGTAATCAATTAAATAACCTGAATAGCTATGGTACTCTACATTCTTCTCCACTTCCTCTTCCACCTCCTCTTCCTCTCTTCTTCTTCTCCTCCTCTTCCTCTTTCTTCTCCTTGTCCTCCTCCCTTTTTTTCTTCTTCCTCCTTTCCCTCCTCCCCTTCCCCCTTGTTGCTGTTCTTTTTTTTCTTGTTATCCTCCTCTTCCTCCTCCTCTTCTTTTTCTTCCTCTTCCTCCTTCTCCTCCTACTTTTTCTGCGCCTCCTCTTTTTTTCCCTTTACTTCATCCTCCTGCTGTTCTTCCTTCCTCCTCCTCCTCCATCTTCTCCTCCTGCTTGTCCTCTTCCTGCTCATCCTCCTTCTCCTGTTCCTCCTCTTCCTCTTTCTCCTTCTATTATTGAATCCTGAACTCATGCTGTGGTGCATAGTTAGAATAGACTCCTTAGTGACAAGCAGCACAAATATAGTTTTAAGACAAAAGATATTGTAAAAAAAAACAAACAAACCTAGTTTCCGTTTCACTTTTTTCTTTGCGAAATAGTACGGCACATTTCATTTAGAGATCATAAAGTTAAATGACCCTCAAATTTCAAAGATTGATTGAATTGAATTTAACAAATAATCATTGAGAGACTTTGGCAAGACATAGTCTGGAATATTTGTTATCAAGTGACGGAAACATGAGATTCGAAGGCCTGGGCTCATATTTTAGCTCAGTGCAACTTTGGTCCAATCACAATATTCCTGATTCTGTTTCCTTATCTATAAAATGGGTGCATGGAATTAAATGATCTTTAAGAACTCTTCTACTTGTAAATCCCATTATTCTTATCCATCTCCAACTTTCTCTGTCCCTGGTCAAAGTTTCTGGAGCCTGTTATCTACAAGCCTGATCTTATTAAAACAATAATATTGGCAGGTACAAGTTGCTGACTCTGAATGCTATTTGGGTCTTTTGTCTCTCTTTGTTTACTTAAATTCCAGGAAATTCACAAATTAAATGAGTCAGAAATTTTAGAAAGCTGAGTACAAATAGGAATCTTGATGTGAATGAGGACATTAAAAGTGACAACTCACATTTCAGTAGCAATAGATCACTGATAACCAGAGAGCCAATGATTCTCTGGAAGTCTAATCCATCCCTATGGATATTTTTTCTCAGCATTATTAGTGAGAGAATCACTCAGGACATGTTCAATGGATGTCTCCTGGCTGAAGATTTGCATCATAGTTAAATCAGAGACTCTACGATATGATTTTTTTTTGTCCTTACCCTTTCTTTTCTACTCCTTTCTTTCCCCTTCTAACTCAGAACATTTTTTATTTTCCTTTCTCTATGTGCTCTCTCCATTTCTCTTTCATCTCACTTCTGCCCTTTTCTCCTTTCTTCCTTTCATATTTTCTTCTTTCTATTCCTCCATCTACCCGCCTCTGACCTTACACTGGCCATTAATATATTCCTTTACCCCTGTACCCCAGCCCGACTACCACCAATGTTTGAAATGACTTGGGTTCCCTCCCCTGCAAATTTTCCACCACTTCTATGTGCCAGAAAATAATGGAAATGCAGGGGCCCGGTAGTGAGTTGCCTTATTATTTTTCTATAAGAACAGTTATTTAAGGTCATTTGTCCTTTTAGAATTTCATGGTATTAGTAGCCCAGTCTCCCAGTATTTCTGCTGCTTTCTGGCACATAGACATGGCAGAAAAATTATAGGAAAGACAACTCAATCTGTTTCCAACATAGATTATATCACCCTCCTGTCGCTGAACTTCGATTTTGTTACAGTTAGGGGGCAGTTTGATTCTGAACTGGTGGTCAGGGCACCTGGGTTCAGATTGTGTCTCTGCTGCTTATTTAGCTAGGTGGAATTCTGGAATTTGCTTAACCTTTCTTAGCCTGGGTTCATTCCCTTAGAAGGGAATGATGATAGCTAAGGTCTATGATTATATTTGGTTAGGAGTTAAGACCTTTTTTCTAATCCAGTCCCTGCTGCTAATTAGCTGCTTGACACTGGACGAGTGAGACATATGTCCCCTTCTGGTTCTGCAAATGAGAGGCTTGTGCTGCATGATATATAAGGTCCTTCCAGCTCACATCTTCTGTCTTTGATTTGGGGAGGGCTTGACTCTAAATGGATATAAAAGGGTCTTTGAGAAGGAGTGAGTTATTCAAAAATAGTTCCTAAATGTCCCTCATATCGTATTAACACTTATGAAGCTGGATACCAGAAAGGCAAGGAAACCCTTCCCCAAAATCACATGTGGATTAACCACAATCTGTCTGGGCTTGCAGAAATTCAAATGTAATTATATGTTAGACCTGATGTTTATACTAAGCTTAATTCTAAGATGAGACAATAGGCCCGGCAACGAGTATTGAGGGGATATTGGGGGTGGGAAATTAAGATAGGAGATTAGAAGCTCTGTATGGTGAGGTCCTTGCCAGCATGGTGGGTTGGTGGCCTGGGGAAATGAGAGAAGCATGGATTTAGGAATAAACGTGAAGCTTTCAGAGAAACTGTGGGTTCAGAAATAGTGAGGATGTTTTAGAATAATAACATTTAAAGGAGTTAACTCTGTATTCCCAGAAAATGGAGGAGTTAAGGAAATTCTGTGGGAAGAATTCAGGGAAGGAATGTGTGTGTGTGTGTGTGTGTGTGTGTGTGTGTGTGTGTGTGTGTGTAAAGAAAGAGAGAGAACGAAAGAGACAGAAAGAATAGTTTCAGTGTGTCACTGGGGGAATACCGGTAGGGTTGGCAAGGGTGATCAGGGTGGACCTAGGGCTCAGACGAAATTCCTGCTTCAGTGATCCAGGGAGCTGTCCTTGGCTGAGGGGTGGAAATAAAGGTGAACTAGGAAAGAAAAATAGAAATGACTGTAAAGTTTAATCATAGGAACTATAATGAGCTGAAGCAAGGGAACTAGTTTGGAGGAGAAACACTGATTCTCCTGTGGTCAGCCCTAGGGGCGGGGGGGGGGGGGGGGGGGCGGGGGTAGAGGGAACCTTGGGAGTAAGCAAACTAGTCAGGGGAGACAGCCTGGCAGAGAACCAAATGCTGGCTATGGAGCCAAACGGACTCCAATTTAAATCATGGCTATGTACCATTCATTATATTTGATTTCAGAACAATACTTTCACTCCTCTGTGACTCAGTTTCCTCTTCCATAAAGTAAAGGTCAGGAATCAAGATCCTCTAAGGTCTCTTTCAGCTCTTCTGGAGGAAGGACTTTTTTTCTCCCTTCTTCATATTTTCAGTATTTAGCACAGTGCCTGGCACATAGTAGATACTTAATAAATGCTTTTTGATTTGTTGTTGACTTCCTGAATCAATGATCCTATAAAATTTTCAGCTTGGAAAATATTTTGTGCTTTGTGTCTTAATAAACTTTCCCTTATGCTTTACCACACTCCATTCTGTGTTCTCTGTACTTGAGGCAGGTCAGCCTGTGTTTTTATCTTCCAGCCACTGGACATTTTGCTATGTAACCTACTCTGGCTAAAGTCTTTCACTTTTCATTCAAAACATATGTTTCCTCTATGCCTTCAGCACTCTTCTCAGAATCTCTTCTCACTCAGGACAGTTTCTCTCTCTCTCTTTTTTTTTTTTTTGGTTGTCCCTGCCTGACTGTAGTCAACAAAGTTGTGCTAGGAAGCTTATATCTAGTCCTCACAACAGATTGCGGGAGGGTGCAGTATAGGGGGGTGGGGGTGGGGGTGTCCTAGCCCTAACACTGTCTCACTGTACCTGGTTAGGTGTCCCCAGAAGAACATGTGGTGCTCCCCTTCACACAGCATATGAATAAATATAGACATCTTAGATCTGGAATTCATTCTGGTCCTGGAATTCTTCAATCATCTCCCTTTCATGATTAAACACACTTGAGTATTACATGACATATAAAATCATAAGACCACATGTTAGACTGTGGCTTCCTCTGTATATACTTTTACTCTCAGAAACTCAGTTCCTTTGGCATTTTCTTGTTTCCTCCTCCAATAACACCATGGAGGCCTTTATGAGTCATAGAGGCTGTTCTCCCTTGCTGAGCATATCCTTCCTATAAAGAACTTGTGAGAATAATTGGCTGACTTTGAGACTGGCCCATACTAACCTTAAGTTGATCTGACTGCACAAAGTGATCTTATTTCAATGGACATTGTTTCCTCGATCAACAAAAGAACACTTTAATTATTAAGTAACAGCCATTCACTTCCAATTCAGTAAACTTGAGTACATACTGAAAGTAGAAAATGGTTACCTTTTAGAGAGAAAACAGAGGCATATTTTGAAGGACTGGTTACCTGAACTTTGACATATACAACATCCTGGGCAGGGGGCAAGGAATGTGGAATTGTATCTCATTTTTCAAATCATTTCCACTTCTGTGGAAATGTATAATGCATTGGAGAATGCCCCAACAAATAACAAATAAGAAACTACAGTGAAGAAGTAGAGTGGAGGTTATCACAAAAGAAATATGCTCTCCAAAAAGGAAATCCATGATGAGAGGTCCGTGAAGAGAATGAGGGAACATGGATGGATAGACTATGTACTCCACCGGTACCCTTATGATGTTTAGAAAACTCAATGAAAGCCCCTCAGCCTGTTGAGTGGGCCTTCTTTATTGCAACATTTAAAAGGTCAATGATAAGAGTCATCCAAGATGGGGAGGCATGAATGCACTGCAATCTTCATTGTTAGAGAGAATTGTTAATTAATTAATACATTATTAATTATTGTATTATATATAATTATAATTAATAAATTAAATTAATGAGATCCCAAACCAAAGTATTTGATTTCACTTCTAGATCTTTGGAGTAGAAACTTTAAAAGTTATTCTGAACCCTCTTTAAATTACTTGAGATTAGCCTGATTACTTAAGTAATTACCAATAGCATGAAATGTGTAGGGCAGTCTAAGAGCTAATAAAGATAACAGCCACACTGCATTTTGGAAGATATAACTAAGAGTGTCAACCTTTTTAGGTTTATGATTTCAAGTTTTGTAGTGAGCTGTTTTGTTTTCCTGTTTTTTTTTTACATTTTTTATTTTGGTCTTTCTAACATTATCAGGATTCTATGACTTATTTTCAACTAAAATAGAATTAGGGAACCTAGTTGGGTTTACTATAAAGAAATTAAGATGGAAACATCTTTCCAATTAAATAGTAGATCAATTCATCTCTACAAAAATATTTCCTGGTTGGAATTTTTAATATACGATGACATGTAATGGGAGCCAACTAGCTAGAACACCAGGTTCCCGGGCCTCACTGCTCATTATTCCACCATTTGTCCTAATAAACCTTTATATCCTGCATTTTGCCGGCTCAGCTTTGCACAGAGCCCCAGAAGCACAGCATGTTTTAAATTTATGAGACAACAACTTTTTTTTTAAAGAGGAATAAGAAGAATCATATGCCCCCCAAATGTTTCTATTCTCCCTCCTGAGAAGACAAATGATAGAATTTTTCCCCATTCCCCCTAAGCAATGGTATTCCCTTCCCTTGTGAGGAAGAAAAATTAGCCTTAAGAAAAAAGAAATTCAAAGACCATAAACCATGAAGAAAAAGAAAAATTGATCTTCGGCTATGAGATGGATTGAGTTGTAATATAACAAGTTGCAGGTCTTTTCCTACCGAAAGGCAGAACCAATTGATTTATTATCCTGACTCCCAGCTAGCTTCCTTTCCCCTGCCCCTCCCCTGCCTTTTTTCCTTTAGGAAGGGACTGTAGACACTAGGTGGCATGTCTCTTTTGATTTGCTACACTATGTCTTAATTACCCTTGCTGGAAGATCTCTCAGTAGCATTTTCTAACTTCAAAGGTTTCAACAGCTCTAACAGCATGAGGGGGATCAGATTTGCCAGGATACCGAGTGACAACAATATGGTGTCTTCATATTTTAGGACTGTCAGTTCATTTTTTATTTATGGCACATCAAAGGGAAAATGGGGACACGAGGAAGGGTTTGCTCTTCGTTATTCTTTTCTTATGTATGAGGGACCTCTTCCATTTCAATAGCCAGGGCTTCAGTTATGATTCTCTTACTTTTTCTCTATTTCTCTGACTTATGGAAGAGGGAACTAAAAATGGAAAAGTGGGAGCAAGAAAATTAACCCCTTGTTAGTAAATGCTTTTTCATTCATTTGACATTCATTTTTGTGCTAAACACCAGAGAGACATAGACAAAAACGAAATGCATCCTGCCTTCCAGAAGCTTATATTCCACTGAATATACTCATACATTCCAAGACAGTATTTAGAACGTTGGAATTGTAGTTTCATTTTAGTTAATTTCATCATTGTTATTATTAGGACAATGATAATAACAATGATTTCCTCCACATAGGTATTCTCTCCACTGGTATAGATAGCAAGCCATCCATGACTTCTTATACTACTTTTGTCATATTTCTTTCATAGTACTTCATAAAGGACCCACTCAACATGCCAGAGGTCTTTCTTTAAATCTTTTTATATTTTAAGTGCATTGGTGAAATGCTCACTTAAGGATCTCTTACTCATGTCCTGTGACTAGCCCACTTTTTTTCCAACCATGCACTCACTGAATGATCTAGCCTCCCTACCTTTTGGAGCATTGATCATCTTTGGAAATATTCTGCCGATTAGTCACACAGACACCCCCCCCCCCCAGTGCACCATGCACTGCCTCTTAGATCACCCACAGTTTTCAATTCTTCAGACATCATGGTGCCCCAAGGTTTGCCACCATAGTCAAGTCAACAATTATTTGTTAATTGTTTACTGTGTATGTGCCAGGAACTGTGTCAATAGAGTATCACTTTGAGAACATTTTGTATATATTTCACTTTTCATAAAGGAGTCCCCCAATAATAGATTGTTATAACCACATTATCAGAGTAAACTCCTGTGACCTTTCCCTAAGGAAATCTAATGCCCATTACAGTCAAACAGTTTGTATCACATTTCCATATATTTGCAACTCATCCTGCTATAGTGCTACTCTGGGAAAGTGGAAGACCAGATTAAGGTCACCATTAATGGAATCCAGCCAGGTATGGGCTCTTCTTAGCTTTCCCTCCCAATCCCAGGCTAACAAAGGAAGAAATTCTTAGTTTTGGTGGCAGTTTCTATTAGAAGCTTATGTCAGTAAAGTGAGAGTGTAACTGAGTTTTGATGAGGTTCTTAGTGCTTCTCAAGAGGGAGAGAGGTCTATGAAGTTCTAGAGCTTAGTCCAAAGTCAATGTACTCCCACTTTGTGTACTGGAACTATTTAAGACAAACTCATTCCAAAGAAACAATTGGCTCTTGTATAAAAAATTCTTAGTAAATTAGTGACTGTTTTTTTTCTTTCAAAAATAGGTTAGATGTCTGTGCACGTACCAGAGTATCCAGGTATGTTGGATAAAACACAATGTATTTTGTATCCATTTTCCCCAAATCACAGAATTTGAAAGTTGGGAGAAATGTCAGTAGCCATCCAGAACAATGTGTATAAATGGGAAGAACCCTTACCATGGAGAAATTGTTGTTTGGATGCTGTTTTAGCACATCTAAGGAGGAGGAAGACTCCATCACTTAAAGGAGACCATTCCACTTCTGCGTAACTCAAATTGCTAAGATTTGCTTTCCCTATGACTTTAAACCTAAATTTGTCCATTGGAAACTTCTACATGGTTGTATTCCTTTGGACAAAATAGAATACATATAATACCTCTTCTACATGTCAGCCCTTCAAATACTTGTACATAGATACCATATCTCCCCTGAGTCTCCTCTTCTCCAAGAAAATCATGCCTGCTTCCTTCAACCTGTTTTCATTTTATACAGACCCAAGGCCTTTCACATTCCTCGTTGTATTCTTCATTTCGAAACACAACATCATTTAAAGAAAGAGCCATTGTATACATGTACACATATACATGTGCATATAAGAGTATATATGTATGTTTATATATACATATATATGTTGAGAGAGAAAGAGAGAGAGAGAGAGAGAGAGAGAGAGAGAGAGAGAGAGAGAGAGAGATGGACGATTATATTTTTCTATCTAGGCTTTGCAAATGCTTAGCGACC
The DNA here is from genome assembly GCF_011100635.1 of Trichosurus vulpecula. Taxonomy (NCBI): domain Eukaryota; kingdom Metazoa; phylum Chordata; class Mammalia; order Diprotodontia; family Phalangeridae; genus Trichosurus; species Trichosurus vulpecula. The sequence continues at coordinate 279,594,337 of NC_050576.1, read as the reverse complement.
CTTTTAAAGCACTTAACTTTCATGCATTTAGTTCCCCAAACACAAAATTGGGAATTGCCCTCTGTTTTAAACCCTCAGTGCATCTATGCTCTTTTTCACATGGTTACTCCCTCCAAGGATACAGATCACTACTTTTTTGTGTCTTTTCATCCTGTGAAATTCTTGTCAATGCCTTCCCAGAAATTCTCCATAGAGAATCTACCCAATGTTTTGCTATCTTTATTCTGCCTTTTAACATTCCAGTGAAACAAGTACAGCATTTGGACTACCCATATGTCATCTCTCATGCTTGTTATAGCCCACCTTTTAAAGTAAGACATTCCCCGGATGCCATCTTTTATATCATTTCTTAAACACAAGCAATACACTGTTCTGAGGGTTTATATAACTCTGTTTATAGACAAATTTTAAAGTAATTTTTAGTTCTCTTTGAGTTTAGAAATGTGCTAGTGATATGTCAGGCAAGGGTTAGGTAGAGATTTTTTATCAATCTATCAACAAATTTATCATTGAGCATTTATTAAATGCCTAATATGTGCCAGGCATTGTGCTGAGCTCTGGCGAGAAACAAAACAAAACAAAACAAAAACCAAGCAGCTTTTACTCTTAAGGAATTTACGTTATGCCAAGAGAGACAACACGTCCACAGTCTCAAATGTGGTATATCTCTCTAATGACATGAGGAAGCTAAGGCATTATCATTTTTAGTGGCTTCCTCAATGCCTTCTACTAATAAGCCTCAGAAATGTCCATAGAACTTATAAACAGACTGCAAATTAACATGCTTCCATGTAAACTATCATAACATAAGGCCTGGGTAATACACTCACGATTATACAATTTTAATGATCATGAATAATTTTACAAAATTCCCATCAGTTACCATGTACCATGTTCCTTAGTTGCTTATAAAGGCTTTCCCTAACCCAAAAACGATAGAGAAAAGAAAATCAAGCATTGTCCCTTCAGTGAGGAAGCCTAGTCCCTACAGTGTTCCTAGAACATATGAAGGTATCTTCAGAGGGATTTAGGTTTAACATAGGTTTAACTTAAAATTACCACTCACCCATCAAGTGAGAAATCTAAACCAGTTTGCTTTGTTGCTTGTGCAACAAAACAGTCCTACTGGGCCTAAGGAGAGGGCAAGGGAGCGGGGGCGCTTGCCTTACCTCACTTGCTTTATCTCTAAAGGTCCCTTCAACTTTGGAATGAAACAGATAGACCATGATTACTCCTTGGGTGTTATGGTTGTGGTGGTGAAATTGATCTAGAGATCTTTGAAACACATAGCAAATCCAACTGGAGGTCTGGACTCACCCTTCACTAGAACAAGCAGGGTAATTTAGAAAGGAAGACAAACTCAACAAAGCCCCACAGCGGTCTGGTACTCTCAGAAGGAGAAGTAAGCACTTAGAACTGATTACCACCACATCATGATATACAGGATAGGGAAATAGTGCAAGTGACCTTTACCCAGCCTTTGCAGAAAATTCAGAATTACATGATGCCATATGACGGGTCAAAGGAATACAGAGCCAGGAGCATAGTCACTCTTGTTAATGTCCCCTGAGCCAGTCACTCATCCTATCTTAGTGCTCAGTCTTACCTAACTCAGATTTGATAATCCTTCCACCACTTCAGGCATCATTGGGTTGGAGGACCAAGGGAACACCCAGAATTTGCTGTATCATCTCAGATCAACAAATCCTTCAAAAGTGAGAGCCTGTTTTCCTGGATGTGGCCAGGGCAGTTCAACCCATGCTCCATGGGATAGTCACTCCAGGCAGATTACATGCACATTTCTTGAAAGTGCATCTTGGTTTAGCCCTGGCTATACATTGATGATTCAAACACCATGAACTTGAGTGATCAGAAGGATAGGGGGCCTTGACAGAAATTAGGAAATTAGGAAAGGGAGTGGGCTTAGGAAGAGATCAAATGAATATGTTGAGTGTTAGCAACCTGGGAAACATCTAGGAAGAGATATATAGCAAAGATTTGGGGTAGATATATTTTCTTTTTGTACTTAAGGAGTCTGACATAATTTTTTAATCACAGAAAAAGTGCTATGTACTAAAATAAGGTATAACAAAAAGTTGAAACTTTAAATGAGATTTTTTTTTCTAGATATGGAATGAGAGACAATTTGGTATAAAGGAGAAAGTACTGGATTTTGACTCAGGAGCTTTTGGTTTGATTCCTGGATATGAAACTTGTTGTCTGGGTGATTCTAAACAAGTCACAACCTCTGTGCCCCTTTTTCTTCATTTGTGAAATAGGAATAATAATAGCTTACTACCTATTTCTAAGAGTTTGCAGGCTTCAAGCATTTATACATCTGAATTATTACATTGGTTGAAGTTCTATATAGAAGAAACTCTTGCCTAAGTTTCTGAATGTACCTTTTAAATGTAAGGGGGGAAAAGATTCAAATTTGGGATTTTAAAAGCAGATTTAAAACTGGGAGCATAACTTTCCTAATGGAAGGATCTTTAAATTCCTCTCATTTCGTCAGGACTTATGTTAAATGGTGTTACCATTTAAAAACGCTCTGCTGGAGACAAAAAGGGGCATTTTGATTACATCTCTTACATTGGAGGACAGCTGAGAGGTCATTATATTCCTTGCTGTTTTATGAAACCAAGTCTATCATCAGTGCTTTGGATGAGAAAATCTATTTTCCTCACACAGTGGTTTTACATACTTAGCCTCTTTAATATGGAAAAGTATTTGGCTTGTCCAGCTCCTCTGACTGAGATCACAAATCAAGATAATCAGGATCAGCAGAGCCAACAAGAGGAAAATATTATGATATACCATAAGTGAGATGTGAAAGGATGGCTTCCAAAGGTACAATGCTAATGAAAAATATTGAGTCGCTTGGGTATTTGTTTTAAAGGATTTTGTTTGCTTTTTTAGATTTTCCTTAAACTTGTTTTACTTTAAGGAGATTCTATGACTGCAGATATTTTAATATCTCAGCATGGTGGGCATAGTTCTCTTCAGTTTCTCTAGATGTGTTCATTTTGATCTTATCTTTGGTTCTGGTCCCATCAAAATGTCTCATTAGTTAGGAGGGTGGAGGTGGGCTACAACCTTTTCCTGTATTTTCTAGAGGGATATTTCAATTCCTTTGGGGAAAGAAGGTAGAGTAAGGGAATGGCCTTAGAATTTCCTCATTTCTAAAATGATAACATTCACTAAATGGCCCTCTGAGATCTCTGCCAGCTCTACATACGCAATTCTCTGATCCCGGTGGTCCAGCCTCAGAGCAGATGGCAAGGCCTGGCAGTCTGGAAGGTACATGGTCAATGTGCGTGGCAGGTTCCAGTGGTTCGATAGTGGGACAGATTGTGATATCTACCAGTAAGTGCATACCATGACTATCTACCTCATTGGTGAAGAGGGAACCACAGCAACAACAGCAGCAACAACCAGCGTTTATGTAGTGTCTACTACGTGATGGCCACCATTCTAAGTCCTGTACAAATACCCTATTTGATTGTCACAACAACCTTGGGAGGCAGGTGCTATTATCATTCCCCTTTTACAGGTGAGGAAACTGAGGCAGATAGACGTTAAATGACCTTCCCAGGGTCACACATTTAGTAAGAGTCTGAGGCCATATCTGAACTCACATTTTCCTGACTCCAGGCCCTGCACTCAATGAACTGCACCATCTACCAGCCAGGTGAAGTGATCTTTCACTGTGGGCTCCATAATCTCCCCGTTGTAGACAGGCTTACAATATACCGCAAGCCCTACCACCCAAATGCAGTGTTCTCTTCCCTACACCATATGAAAGATAACATTAAGGAGCTGTAATCTTCATTTTATAGCAATGAACAACATTCTGGTCTCACTGGAATAACAATCAATTAACTAACCACTCCAACCTATTCACACAAGGAGCCCCAGCTATAAAATCCTGAATTGCAGGAAACGTTGAGAATTTTATAGGTAAAAAAAATTAGGATTGAATCAGATCAGAGCCTTTCTGGTCTGTGGTGGATTCAATCCCCTTTTCAATATATAGTAAAAACCACTTCTTGTAAAATTTGATTTAGATTCTTCCACAGTTTTGGGATTGGGACTATTTTGCAATAAAATTTGTATCTGCTTGTCCCCTTTCCAGTTTTGCTTAACTAAATAGCTGAAGAGACGATTTGATTTCTAGACATGGTGAGAGGAAAATTAAATATCTAAATTCCTTCTGAATCTATTTAGAGACTTGTTCTCAACCATGCTTATGTTTGGTTGTATGAAGAATCCCACTGTGATGTGACATAAATTAGGTCTTATTCTAGTTATCACAGATAATACATTCAGTCAGCATGATTAAGATTTATTTTTTACCCTCTCCTTCATACTGGTCAGGATTATAATTTGGAAGCAAAATGGGGTAGTAGAAATTATGTAGGACTTGTAATCAGAAGATTTGGGTCCTAGCCTGGCTTTGCCATTAACTAACTATCTGCCTTTGGGCATCTCAACTCACCTTTCTTGAACTGTGAAAGATTTGTTTTGGGGGTTTTAGCAATTGAATTAAAAATAAATGTTAGTTAAATTAAACCAAATTGAATTGACCTTCCATTCTTTCTGGATCCTCTCTTTCCCTTTGGTTTCCATGGCACTGTTCTCTCCTTGTTCTTCTCTTAACTGTCTAATGGCTCGGCTTGGTCTTATTTATTGGTTATTTGTAATTCTCTTACCCCCTAAATATGATGGCTCTCCCCTAAGAGTTTGCCGCCGTTCTCTATTTTTCTCTAGATGTTTCTTCTTGGGATGCCCAGCGATTCCCATGGTTTTGGTTATTACCTCCATGTACATCATAACTGAATCCTTATCTTCAGCTCCAATCTCTCCCCTGAGCTCCAGGCTCAAATTCCTATTTGTCTGCTAAACATGTTGAATTGAATTATTCATTGAAATGAATGAATAAATTGTCCAGTGGGTTGTTTGCTACTTAAGTCTTCAAAGAGACCGTACTTGGAGATGGACTCTGGGCTACGTAACTACCTTTGGTGTCGGTTAGCCTGACCTGGAGTCCCTTGGGGAGGATGAATGGGCTCTGTCACTTTCTGCCTTTCCTCCATGATTTTCACGGCTACAGAACAACTTACCCACATCTATGTGACTGAAAAAAACCTTGGACAATTCTCTTCTTTTCTTCAGGGGTGGTAATTTAGGAAGAAGGCAAGTTCATCTTGATTGTTTGATTTGGGTGCCCTGAGTCAGCTGGTTTGGGATCGAGTAGCAAGTAGTATAGGGATTCTGAACAAGAAAATTTCTATTAGTCACATCTAGTTTATAAAGCCAACACGTTTGTGTCTGTATATGAGTGCATACTCATGAAAGAATGCATGTATATGCATACACAAAGAGTAATACAATTGGGTGGGTGGAGTAGAAGGTAAAAGTTATCAAGGCATAAGGCTAGAAAAGCAGTGAGGTGTCATATTGTAGAATGCCCTGAATGCAAGCCAAATAAAGGAGTTTAAATTATGATTAGTAGCCAATAAAAGATTTTTTAAAGAAGTGTGATCATATTTATTCATGGCACGACTTATGCATAAGAAGATTAGTATGACTGTCAGTGATACAGAGGCTGAATGGGAGGGTGGGTAGGGATAGGAGACAAGAAGATGTGCCTTTATCCATATAAATATTATAAACATCCATATAAATATAAATATCACATAAATCTATATAAATTTTACATAAATATCTATATAAATATAACTTTTATATAGATAGATAACATAAATATAATATATAATATTATAACTCAAATCCCACTTATTACATGAAGTTGCACTTGATGACCCCATCTGATAGTATCTTTTCTTCAAATTATCTTGCACCCATTTTATTTATGTTTACTTTTATAGATACAAGTTGTCTTCCCCAATGGCACTAAGATCCTTGGAAATCCTTGGGATTCGAATTTTTGTCTTTCCATCCCCATTGCCTAGTGGAGTGCTTGGCATACGTTGGATATTCACTAAGAGATCCTACCCCTCTAAATAGGTTGGCAGAGGCTTCGGAATATCCAGATTTAGAGTTGCCTCGATACTGACAGGGACTTAAGACTCTCAAATTGGCACTTGCCTCAGTAGAAGTGAAGCAAGGAGTCTGACTCCGGCATCCAGGTAGATCACTTCCTAGAACTCTCCTGTCTTCCACCCCTTTCACTATCCCACTCCTCAGGGCTTCTTTCAAACCAAACACAGTTGCCTGGCCCTCCAGGTCCCTGACTCTCCCCTATTGCTTGCTAGCATTTTGAGGAACAAGGGTTAAGTACACATGCTAAGATACACTTAATGGTGGCCTATGCCAAAGAGTAGTTAAGGGCTCAGCAACACATCTGAGCTATTGTAAGAATGAGGCAGTTTCTGGCACACCTGGGGAGAAGAAGAGCAGACGGCATCTCTGAGCAATGGCCCCTTACCTCTTCTAGGCCTTTAATCTAGCTGCCCCAGAAGGAAACTTGACAGCCAAGAAATTTTTCAAGGCACGTTTTTAGGCAAGTTGTCTCAATTGTACAACAGGAAAAAAAGTCCCTGCCCCACTGGGCTGCTTAGGGGCAATGCCTAATTAAACAAGTTGTAAAGAAATTTACATGTACAAAGAGCTCAGTCTAGAGACTGAAGTTTGGAGCTCAGCTTCAGGTTGGCCTACAGTTCCCTTCTCATGAAAATAGATTTCATCTTGCAATTCATGATGCTATAAATTTTCTAATTTGAAGATTTTTTTAAGACATGCAATCTGTTGCTTCATATAGCCTATGGCTGGGGATAATCAAACCCATCTGCTCCACCAGGGAATTATTTTAGTTTGTCTTTTCTTCATTATTTTAATTTCAGGTGTAGGTGTTTAGAAGAAGCAATTACTAAAATTAATCTCCTCAGAGACTAGACATGTAAATGTGCAGTCAAGCCATAATATAGACGAGACTTTATTTGTACTTTGCATCTTTCCTGGAGCAAAGCATCACGTTCAGTATAAAGTAGTTATTTAATACATGTCAGTCAATCAGTCAACTATCACATATTAAGAGCTTCCAATGTGCCAGATACCATGCTAAGAACTGGAGACACAAAAAAAGGCAAAGAGACAGCCCCAGATCTTAAGGAGCTAACAGTATAGAACCGACAACATGAAAACAATTATTACAAACAAGTTAAATTGGGAATATTCAGAATGAAGGATTGGGGAAAACTTTGATGTTTGTTCCAAGAAATTCTAAGTGAAGAATGATAAAGAATTCAGTGAACACATTCAATTTCAGCTTTCATTGTGTAGCTCTTGTTTCCAGAGCACTATTTTGGACACCAGGTGAAAAATACAAAAATTAGACGAGATTAGGTCTTTACCCGTGGGGAGTTTACAGTATTGTAAGGGTAAAACAGTATTAATACATGACATATACATATAACATATGGCATGATAAGAGAATTAGATGGGTATAAAAGAAAGCAAGTGCTCTGTCTGGCTTGAAGGGAAGGCTCATCCCCAACAGAGGAAATCAGGGAAAGCTTTCTGAAGATGTTGGTGCTTTAAAGAATTGATGGGAAGCCAACAAGAAATGTAGAAGTTAGGATGCCATGATCCAGGAATCACATGAATTAGAAGAATCTGTATTTAAGCCCGCTCCTCTTTTGTGCCGAGGTAGAAATGAACATTAGGATAAGATGAGGCTTTCTGGCCCATAGGAGATGCTGAATATATGTTTATTAATTTACTGACTGGCTGACTAGGTGCTTTGACTCAGAGATTCCAGCTACACCACGACAGGAGGTCAAAGACACAAATGTCCTTTGTTCCACAAAATATTTGCAGCAGCACTTTTTGTGGTAGCAAAGAAATGGAAATAAAGTCTGTGACCATCAACTGGGAAATGGCTAAATATATTATGCTTCACGACTGCCATGGAAATGTCCTGCATTGTAAGAAAAAAAAAAGAACAGTAAGAATTAGAGAAGCCTAGGAAGACCTGTTGGAAATGATGGAGAATGTAGCAAGAAAAACCAGGGAAAATGTACAAACAGTAACTGTAACAATGTAAGTAGGAGGAAAAAAAACAAAGAGAAAATAGTACTTAATTATAATAACAAAGATTTCTACCAAAGAGATGAGAAAATGCAGCTCGCTTACTTCTTTATAGAGATGGAAGATAAAATCCTTTCCTAACCCGCTCGATGTTAGTACCTGTCCTCCTCCTACTTTACGTGTGGTTTATGTATATGTACACATAGACAGGTAGGTGGTTATAGAAGTTCTCTGATGTCACAGCCTCTTTTCATTTTTTCTTTGCAGTACCAAGTGTGGTGCTAAATGAATGCTCACTGACTGATTGTCTGATACTGTCAGACTTGGTTTATGTATTGGCTAATTTTGCTGAACTGATTTTTATTTCCTTCTTCATTCTTTATTACAAGAGATGGCTCATTGACTAGGAAAGAAGGAGAGGAATCTCCAGAAATAAAGCTGATATAAAAACCAAAGATATCAATAAAAAATATAAACAAACAAGATCAGGCATTCCCATTGACTGAAACAAAGGCCATTTTTTTTAAGTGAACATAATGGAATATTACCTTCCTATAAGAAACAGTGAAAATGACAAATACAGAGAAGCGTGAGAAAGCTTATATAAACTGAAATAAGCAGGAGTAGAAAATAATATACAAATGACTATAGCAAAACAATTGAAATCGAATGCAGAAAATTATAATGAGCAAATCTGGCCCCCCAAAGAATAAATATGAGATGTCACTTTCGCTCTTCCCTACTGAACTCCTTGCTGCTTTGCAGTGGTGAGGAACTATTGTTACAGGACATGGATTATAAATTCATACTTTTTCTACATGTTGTTTAATTTTACTGAAAGGTTTATTTTTTTCCTCTTTTAAAAATATTCATCATAATGGATGGCTCTCTGAGAGGAGATAGGAGAAGAAAACTTTGGAAATTGGTGATTATGTAAAAGCAGGGTATAGAAATGATTTTGAAAAAAGCTTTAGGGTGGATAATGTCAACAAGTGGCATAAAGATATCCTTTGAATTTCTCTAATCAGTTTATGATTTTAGTCTTCATATCATCTGTATCAAGAAAACATGGAATTGTGTACAGCAACTCTGAATTCTCCTAAGAAACTTTCAAAGCCAATTGAAATGAAAAGAGACTGATGACCCCAGGTAAGCATTTTCCTTTCTCAATATGTAGGTCTCTGGCAATATATAAGCTTGCAAGATTTCAGCCTTTTTTATTTAGAAATTTGCAATCAATTAAGAAATCCTAGAATACAGACTATTTGTACCAGCTGAAAAGAAAAAGCAAGTTATAAGAGAATTCATTTGAGACTCTTAATTTTCTAATCTTCCCAAGGAGACATCAATATTTAAAACTCTTCATAATTAACTCTGAATTTGTGGTGTTTTTTTGAAGTCACATAATACCAGTTTGTCATCTTGTTAGGTAGTGAAATACCTCCTGAGACAGACTTCCAAGTAGAATACTAGTAGAACATTTGGGAACTTTTTTTGGCTTATTTATATCATATCCAAGATTCTCTTGGGTCTTTTAATTGTCTCTGATATTTTCCTGGTCTAGAATTATTGTGAATAAGATTTGGCTTTGTGGACAGTTGCTCATTTGGAAGAGTTTTATGACTCTCCATGTTTTTATTATTATCAAAGGCAGTATCCTAAAGTGGCTAGGATGCTGGATTTAGAAGCAGGAAGATTTATGTTCTAATCCCACCTTAGATATCATTAGCTGTTGGAACTTGGATAAGTCATTTTTATTATTCTGAGACTCAGTATCTCCACCACAAAATGAGTATAGAAATAATATTTACCTTGCAAGATTGTTGTAAGGATCAAATGTGTTATATAAAATTCTTTGCAAACCTCAAAGTCCTGTATAAATGTCAGTTACCATTATTTTTAATAGATATGTGCATGCATTTTTTCCATTTTTCCCACATCATAAATCAGAGGCAGTAGAATATTCATTTAAGCTAAAATCAGGTGTTTGGAGGGTGTTTAGGGTATATGAAAAATAAAAACTTGGCCTTCCCCTGTCTAGAGGTAATAAAAACAAAGCCCAGGGGAATGGGAGAAAAGGAAGCTCACTAGCTGCTAGAAGCAAAGTATAAAGGGTATTAGGATTGTTGCTTGTGGAAACTTCTAGTCTATTGGTGTTGTTCCAGATGAAAGTCACCTTTCCTTCCTTCCCTTTCTCAGAGAACTTTGTCTAGCTCTCCACCTCTAACTTGTATTTCTGTGCACATGGCATAGGTTGCCTAATTAATCATAAGCTCCCAGAAGGCAGAGGATACATCTATGTATCTTTTGCATTCTTTGTGCTAGCATGTATCTTAGTGGTAGCATGTACAGGGGGTATGAATTGGTTTAAATTCCATAAAGCAAAATACAATAAGCATAATTAATAGAGTACAGTGTGGTGGAAAGTGCTCTGGATTTGGAGTTAGAGGGATGATTGATTTTAAATTGCAGCTGTCTCATTGGCTAGCTGTGTGATCTTGGGTGAGTCTCTTTGTCAAAGTAGTTTATAAAAAATGAGGGGGCTGATTTAGGTAATCTCTGAGCTCTTTTCTAATGATAAATCTATAATCTTGTGGCAAATTCTGGAGCTGAAATTGAATTAAACATAAATTAATTTGCATTTAATGGTGTAACTGGTAGTTAGCCACTGAATCTGGAACTTACGAGAATATGCAGAGGCTGTGTTCGACACACTTCTCTACCTGGAAGGGCCTACGGAGCCTACTTCTGGGAAGGTTGTGATGACCTGTAGTGGAAGTCTCTTGGAGGGATTTGGAGCCTGAATAGAGATTCTGTAACTGGGTCTAGCCTGCTGACCAGAATAGAAGCCTTTGTGATTCGCTGCACCCAAAAAGATGGAACTGAGGGCAGGGATGGGGATAGGGTAGTTCAAAAGGTACTGGTCAAACTTATCCCCTTTTCTGAAATTTTTTCCTATCTGATTCCATTGCAGTGGAGGAAGACAGACAATGTTATAAGAGGAAAGGCCTTAGGCCCTCCTGTACTGGTCTTACCCTTTGTCTTATTGTGTATTTTTTCATTTTGGGGAAGGGAGATTGGAGGCTATGACCTTGTGAGTTTTGAAAGGTCAGGAAAGTTTCAGTCACCAGAATATCTGAAAGTTTAGTTTAGGTTTACATACAGTCAGACAGCCTTGGGGTCAAAGAATTGACCTTTGGGACTCAGCCCAGGTGTAGCAAAGGCAAGGGCTCAGTTTAGTAGTTATGTTGCAGGTGGATGTGAATTTGGTGGAAGCAATACTTTGTAGAAAATATGTTGTGAGTCTATACTTCCCCAAGGGCCGAGGTGGCATATGGGAGAGTGTTCTTCAAAAGTTTTGGTGGAAAGTATTTTTACTCCTGTTCTGGCTATATCTTAGAAGCAGATATCTCTTGTTAAAGCTAATTGGTTTAAATTGGTTAGATGAGGTGCTAGTCATTCACAGTTAATAGAGGGGAGAAGATCTCACTCAAATGAGGACTCCAGCTGATGGCATCAGAGTAGAGACATCCAACTCTCAGAGATACCCCTAGGATTCTGAGAGGATGAGAGAAACATATAACCATTATTCTGGGACAGTATGTTGGGTTGGTACAGCTCTAGATAACATTGAACTGGTTAGTTTGTCTTTGGTTCCCTCTTCCTCTTGTGTCACAGCACCCCTCATCTAAGATAGAATATTTTGTTGCCTTCAGAGTGCTTAAGATCTTCCAACTATCTGGATCCACTCTCTTCAATAAGGTCATTTCCCTCTCATCAGAAAAATCTGTAACGTTCAAATTATTCCTTCAGGGCCCTACTTACTGTTAGTTGAAAACCATCTAGTTAGAGTGGCTATACTTTGATGTGTCAAGAATTCATAACTTTACCCACTGACACAGATCAAAACCCATCAATAACGTAATAGATGGACTTTTGAGTTGCTATAGCCAAAATATTCATAACCCTGTCACTGAGATGGGGATGAATATCTTCATGTAGGTAGGTAGGCCAGTTCTCAGATAACAGCTATTCATCCCCCATCTCTGAAGCCTTTCCAGTTTGGTAGGGTTTGCCAAACCTTGGGCTCTGCTGACAAAGGCTTTGAGAATCCAGAGCTTCCTCCCTCCCAGGACGAGGCATCTGTATAGGTATTTATAAAGTGAAAGAGTAGTTAGAAAGCTGCCCTAGCTTATAAATTACTATATTGATCTGAATATAGACTATTCCCGAGTATAGGCTGCTCTTCTAAAGGAAAGACAAATTCATGCAGATCTATGCTGTAAAATAATACTAATTATTGGTCAAAGAAAGGTTTCATAAAATCCAATTTTTTCAGGGGGAGAAAATTACATTTTGTCTAGAATGTGATGGTAGTCCAGGATAATTCTCATCAACATAGGCTAGCTTATTAAAGTGTTGCCCCTCCCATGAAATATATTTGTGTTGTCCTAGGGGCTTTTTAGGGATGCTGCTGTCACTACAAGGAATGTCTCAATTTGTGGGAATTTTCACATTAAGCCTGGATTTGGGGAGATGCTTTGGGACAGGTGAGTCTCAACATTCCTCAAATTCCATCACGTAGGTAAACGCTACAACTCCTATGCCTAGGGCTGACACAGGCAATATTTTTAAGATCAGTGTTTTCCTAAGCATTGGGCAGAGGGCTCCAATAACACTGAGGAAAGAGAATAGCTTCACTTTTCTCTTAGAAGCATAAATCATAGAATTATAGGATGCTAGGCATAGCATGGACCTTAGAGATCACTGAATTTAATGTGTTCATTTAATTGTTCAATTTTTTTACTTATTATAATTTTAATGACCTTCAATCAACATGGAGTTTCAAATTCATGAAAAAGGGAAAAAAATTATTGCAGTTTATTTCTGCCTTTTGGATTCCCTGGCTTACTTAAAATTTCAACTAAAATCTTCCCCTCTTCACAAAAGCTTTTCCTTAATGCTAGTACCTTCCCTCTGAGACTATTTCCAATTTCTCATATGTATGTGTATATATACATACATACTATAGATATGCCATATAGTATATATATCTATATACTATATATATGTATTTATGTATGTAAATATGTTATATAGCTGTTTTCGTGTTGTTTCCCACAGTAGACTATGAGCTTCTCAAGAGCAGAGACTTCTCCTTTCTTTGTGTCACTAGCACCTGTCACAGTGTGAGGTGCATAGTAGGGCCTTAATGAATGAGATTATGAGATCCTTCAGCTCAGAGACTGTCTTTTGGGCCTTTCTTTGTTTGCCCAGTGCTCATCCAAGTTTCTGGCACATAGTAGGCATTTAATAAATGCTAAACTGACAGGTTGACTTGATTTGTTTTTTAAAAACTTAAATGTATATTGAACTTGGTACGGTGGGAACAAAAGCACCCTGTTTGTTTCTAGGTCATTTTCTCAACTTTTTTTTTCCATGTAACTTTCCCCCCAAACTGCCAAAGGCTGTACTATCAAATGGATAAACTGCTGAGCTTAGAATAAGACAGGCTGATATTCTAATCCCCCCTCTCATTCTCACTAGCTGTGTGACCTTGGGCAAGTGACAACTTCTATGTGCCTCTGGCATCTCCCTAGGACTAAATGAAAGATGGTTTTTTTGATCAAGAAATGTTTTCCATTCTTTCAATATCATAATCCTCCTATATTTTTCCACGTTTTATCACTATTATCATCCTAATTATCATAGTTGTAGTCGTTTATTTATTTTTGTTTCGGTTCTACATTACTCACACTGAATCACTACATACATCTTCTCATATTTCTCTGTCTTCTTCATATCTGCTATTTTTATGGAGCAATAACTCCTCATGACATTCTTATATTCAACTTAATTAAGTTAAGCACACATTTATTATATACCTCCCAGTTCAAAGTAAAAAGCATTATGGAGCAGGCCTGGTCTTGGTGTCAGGGAAACCATGAATTCAAATCCTGCCTTTAACACATATAGCTCAATAAGTATGGATATTAAATGTGTCAGGGCCCAAGATAAATGGGGCTACAAATCACACAGAAGTTGCTGATGGGAAGAGGGACTTTTGAAGCCCAGAGTTGTCCACACTGATGAAATCATAGCAACTACGTCAAAATATGCAAGGCACTGGGCTAGGTGGTGAGAGAGAGGGGCGAGGGGGGAGAAAGAAGGAAGGAGAGAAAGAGAGAAAAAAAGGGAAAAAAGGAAAGGAGGGAGGAAAAGAGGGAAGGAAGATGGAAAGAAGGGAGGAAGAAAGGAAGAGAAAGAGAGACATGAAGGAAGAAAGGAAGGAAGGAAGGGAGAGAAAGAAAAAAGAAAGGAAGGAAGGAAGGTGAGAAGGAAGGAAGGAAGGAAAAAATAAAGAAAAAAGGAAGGAAGAAAAAAAGGAAGAAAGAAAAAGAAAGAGGAAGGAAGGTGGGGGGGAGAGAGAGAGAGAGAGAGAGAGAGAGAGAGAGAAAACATCAATACAGCATGTAAAAAGTAATTAAATACAAGATGATTTGAAACAATGATCACCAACAACTGGGTAGATGATCAAGTAAGGCTTCAGGGAAGAAGTGGCACATGAACTCATGAACTGAGTCATGATGCAATTGCGCCATGATTTCTTTAAGCATTTTCCAATACTCAGAAATGTAAAATTCCCCGTATTTTGTAGATGAGGAAAGCAAGGCCAGGGAAGGAGATGGGACCTCTTCAAGGCCCTACAAGACTGTGGAATCATAGTCATACCTTTCAGGCCCCTCATTTCTTCAGATAAGAACTTTGTAATTCACGGAGGTTAAGCAATGGGTTGGGGGCCAGATGAGTGCCCCCTTCTCTTCTTTTTTTCCTTCCTTCTTCCTTCCCTCCTTGCTTCCTTCCTTTCTTTTTCTTTCTTTCTTTCTTTCTTTCTTTCTTTCTTTCTTTCTTTCTTTCTCTTTCTTTCTTTCTTTCTTCCTTCCTTCCTTCCTTCTTCCTTTCCTTTCTTCCCTCCCTCCCTCCCTTCCCTCCCTTCCTTCCCTCCCTTCCTTCCTTCCCTTCCTTCCTTCCCTTCCTTCCTTCCTTCCTTCCTTCCTTCCTTCCCTTCCTTCCTTCCTTCTTCCCTCCCTCCCTCCCTCTTTCCACCTTCAGTTTCTTATTCTGGATCTCATTTGCAAAACATAATCTGGTATCCAATAATCACCAGGAATCAGACCCATAGAGTTGGAAGGAATGTTAAAGATCATCTTATTCCAGTCTCTTGTTTTTAAAATGGGAAAACTGAGGCCCTAAGAGGGGAAATAACTTACTGGAGATCACACACCTTAAAAACAAAAACAACATAACAACAACCTGAATTCATACAGTGCTCCAAAAGTCTTAGAAGCTATTAAAGCTTAAAGCTATTATTTTATTTTATCATTATATATGTTATATATTATTTAAGCTACTGCAGCTTAAAGTTATTATATTCATATAGTTTTATATATAAATATATACACATACATAGTTATATATTATTTAAGCTATTAAAGCTTAAAAATACTCTAAGATTTTTGGGACTCTCTATAGTGCTTTAAGGTTTGCAAATGCCTCATCTCATTTGCTCCTTAGAACAATCCAGTGAGGTAGGTACCATATGAATCATTATGCCCATTTTAGAGATAATGTAGTTGAGATACTGAGAATCTAAATGATTATCCTTGGCCCCACAGCAAGATGCGTTAGAGGAAGAATTCCAACCCTGGCCTGTCTTGATTCCGGGTCCGGTTATCTACCTAGAACATCCTGCTGTCTCTCTGTTAGTGTGTGGCAGAGCTAGGGTTAGGATTTCTGTCCCCTGACTGCCAACCTTCTCTAAGAAGAAATCCCAAGTCCCTCCCTGGAGCTTCTGCCACATACAAAGGCAATCTGGCATCAGATCTGGTGTTAGACAATATAAAAATTGGGGCCCAAATACCTGTGTGAGAAGACTGAATATTTAAACCTAATTGTGTCCAGGGAAATATTGAAGCCAGTGAAGTACATGTAATGAAGCTGAGGAAGACGTCATTTTATTCAAATGCTATTTGTCTCAACTCTTCAAGCCATCTCTTTTAACTGAGAGTGAAACTCACCTCCATCACTTTTATTACAGTATGGAAAGTGATTGTTTGCATATCGATGATGCAGCTTTGGGAAGGGCGCTTTCCATGCATGAACTTTAAATGAGCCTTAAATGTGTACACTGTATTTATTATTCCATCCAAAAAAGCCCTCTCCTCAGTTGGAGATCCTAATAAGAAATTAGCCAATTACAGCAACGCCAGTTTGGGATTCCATTGGGTAATACACAAACTTGAAGTGGTAGAGGTCTTTCCTTTTCTTCTTCCCCCACCTCAACCTACCACCCCTGCGCACATACCTTTCCCCCACCCCCGACCTAGGTCCCTGCATCACCTTTCCCTGCTGTAAATGTTTGGGCAGCATGTTGCAAGACAGGCTCCACCCTCCCTTTCAAAATTTACTTTCAATAATTACTACAGCCCAAGGATGCTGTCCAATCTCCGAAAGCTAATGAGAACCAGTCCTTCAATCTAAACTGTAATCAGCTTATAACAAGCTCTCTTTTCCTGAGCTTCATTACTGTGACACAATCTATTTTTCATACCTCCGGATGATAAGGCATAGTGGAAAAAAATCATTCTCTATCACCAGGCGTGCATGAAAGGGAGATGGGCTGAAGCATGCAGAATTGATTTATTTGCATTCTTCTATTGCTTTGGTGGCTGCAGCTTTGGAAGAAGTTAATATCATAGTTTTGATTTGGCCCCAGGAACAGCAGGGCCTGACAATCAAGCATGCTTATTACAGCAAGGAAAAAAAAATCTAACCCCACCAAGCCCTTGTGGGTGTTGATTTATTTGGACATGTGCAGACTCAGAGCAGAAAGTATTTTGAATTCTGTTAGGGCCCTTGGAAACAGTCTTTATCTATGCATTTGGTGTTTTTGTCTCCCTCTAAGTTTTTCACCTATAGACTCACCTTCCAGATGCTGACTGTTTATAAAGTAGTCATTCTTTCTAGTTGATTTTTGTGTCATCATCTCTGCCACAAACATCATCATCATCATTTACATTCATATGCTACTTTCCTGATATAAAAAAAATCACATATTCCACCATATTGGAAATGGGATTGGAATTATATGCAGAGAATCTGGGTTTGAATGGTAGTGATACTGCTTACCACTGTGTGACCCTCAGCAATACACTGGGCTTTATTTCCCTCATCTGTGAGAAATGAGGGATTTGGACTAGATAACCTAGGTCCGTTTCAGCTTGGAATCTGTGATCCTGTGTTCTCCTCATCTCCCTTGAGTCTCGTGACAATCCTATAAGGTAAATAGCACCAGAGATATTAGCGCTATTCTCTGAAAAATGAACTGAGACTCAGAAGGTGTAAATGTCTTACCAAAGGACATATAGCTAATAAGTGGCAGCGTCAAGAGCCAGGTAGAAAAGATGCTGGGTCTAGAATGATGACCCAAATTTGAATCTAGGTTCTGATTCCAGTAGTGTGACCATGGGCAATCACTTAGCCAGGCAGAACTTCAGTTTCCTTATCTGTACAATACCAACGACAATAGGACCGCTTCAGAGGGTTATTGGTTGGACCCAATCAAAGGCTCTAGGTAAAGGTCTTTGCAAACTGCAAAGCTCTATGTTAGTATCAGACATTAACACTGTCTTCCTCTTCCTCCCTTTCCTCCTCTTCACTGCTATGTCATTTATCTCACCCATTTTGATGTCGTTCAGGTAGAAAAGATTGAAAGATAAGTCTATCCTTATATTATTGATCTGCGTACTATTGTTCACGTGAATAAAATGATGAGTTTTATAACTGATTAAGAGTATTGGGCTATCCACTCTTTGCTTTTACCGAAAGCGTCTTTGGAAACACTCCAATAGCTGACAGAAAGACAAGGAGGACAATTATCTCATACTATTCTCACATGGTTTTAATTTCGGTCACCAAGTCCCTATATTTTGAAAGTTTTGCATTCCATGTAGTTTGGAAAGCATGGATATATTTGGTGGTATGACATCTATTAGCTTTTTTTTCTTCAAACTTTTATGGATGAGCATTAAATCTGGGCAGTTGTAGGCAATAATTCTGTCTTCAATGGCAGAAATACTTTAGTTCATTTTATTCAGCCGTACACTCTGGCCATCTCACCATTTTCCTGTTGCCATTCGTCTGGACATCTATGGTCCTCCATGCCAAGGTTTTCATCCCACTCCTTTCCAACTCCAAAGAGCAAAACTCTTTTCTGGTCACCACTTCCCTATGTGTTGTCTTCCCCTATTAGGGTGTGAGCTCCCCAAGGAAGAGACTATCTTTTAAAGAAATGCATATCCAGATCTCAGTACAGTACCCAGAATATAGTAAGAATTTACTAAGTCCTTTCTCCCTCCCTCCTTCTCTCCCTCTCTCCTTCTCTCCTTCCTTCTTTCCATCCATCCTTCCTTTCTTCCTTCCTTTCTTTCTTTCTTTCTTTCTTTCTTTCTTTCTTTCTTTCTTTCTTTCTTTCTTTCTTTCTTTCTTTCTTCCTTCCTTCCTTTCTTTCTTTCTTTCTTTCTTTCTTTCTTTCTTTCTTTCTTTCTTTCTTTCTTTCTTTCCTTCTTTCTCTTTCTCTCTCTCTCTCTCTCTCTCTCTCTCTCTCTCTCTCTCTCTCTCTTTCTTTTTTTTCTCTTGTTCTCTCTCTCTTTCTTCCTTCCTTTCCTTTTTCTTTCTTCTTTTTCTTGTGGTTTCCATTCCTAGAAGGGCAATTTGTTGCCTATTAGTTTAGAAAGGATAATTAGGGTTCTGGTGCATAATTTTAGCCCCTTATCATGTCTTTGTACAAATCCCATAGATGGTAAGTTTTTGTAACCTGCTGTGATGTTAAACAGTTTCCAGGACTTCACTGCAATATCTGCATCAAGCACTAAGTCTAGACTCCTTAAGGATAACTTTTCTATAATTTCTGGTGGCATTGTCCTGATTCTGAACCATTATCAAAAACCTCTATTTCTATTAATGATAATAGCAGCAATAGTAACAACCAACATTTTTATAGTGCTTACTGTGGCAGGCAGTGTGCTAAGCACTTTACAGTTATTTCATTTTGATCCTCATAACAACTTAGCCAGGTAGATACTATTATTGTACCTATTTTACATATAAATAAAAGGAGTCAAACAAGGGTTAAGTGACTTGCCAGGGCTCACTCAGCTAGTAAATGTCTGAGGCAGGTTTTGAACTCCAATTTTTCTAGCTCTAAGCCAAAGGCTCCAACCTCTATACCATGCTGATCTTGAATATGAACAGATTTGGATTTCTCAACCATTTGTTCGAGGCTTCTTTGTCAATCTATTGATGGTTGAGGCCATGTGGATTATTGTCCATGGAGTGCCTTTTGACTCCATTCTTCGAATGTCACAATTTCATAGGCTCTGTTCGGAAATAAACCCTTTTTGGTTATATTCCATAAATCCAGTGACCTTTACCAACTTCTGATGACCTTTGACTTGTTGAGAGGAAAGTGCTCCAAAAATCTTAGATGTTTGCATCAAAATGAGTCATTGTTTTCTAAACATTTATCATTCTGATGCTCTTCTCAGTGCTGGTTGCCCCATGATATTCCAGTGTAACCCCCCTCCCCCTTAGTTTTTCAGTGAAACAGCTCCAGTCATAGTGGATTTGAGTATTCGCTAATCGAATTGTCTACAATCTGTTGATAAACACTCCAGACTATTTTAATCTCTCCTTTGGAAGTTTAGCTTTCTTCCTTCCAACAGCCTGAGTTAATTCCAAAACTGTCATCTCTCCCTTTCATGATTAAAGCTGGGGCTGTTTAAGCTTCCTCATTCTCATGGCGTGGCTTTGTAGCTGTTGAAGCCGCAACAGAGCATGCACAGTAATCCCACCCTCATGATTAAAGCATCTCCGGAGCTGCAACATTTGATGGGCTAATACTGGCCATGGAACCCTTGGATTGGATCCAGCTCCGTCATCACTTTGAATAAAGCAGTCTGATGAGCTCCAGCAAGGCAAGGACTGCTGTCATTGTCCATTTCAAACTCCAAACAGTAGGAGAAAATGAATGCCCTTCTTAAACTGTCAAACAGCCTCAGGAATGTTTGCCAGAAACTTAAAGATGTAAAAGGCTGGTCAGGATATCTGCTTGATAACTTTGCATGGGAAGAAATCCTATCTTGCAAAAGTCACTGTTCTTATTTTTTGCAAAAGTTCAAGCACAAATGTGACCTTCTTTGCTTGTATGTTTTCTTTTTTCTCTACTTTGTCCACTGTTTAGAATCTTGCATCTCCTTCCAGACTCAACTGAGGTGCCACTATCTATGGGAAGCTTTTCCTGATTTCCCTAGTTCAGAGCTTCTTAAATTGGGGTCTCTAAATTTCTTTTTCCAATAGTTCGCTAGCTGTATTTCAATATAATTATTTTACTTTGCTATCTTCCATATTTTATTTGTCATTTAAAAACATTATTCTGAGATGGGAGCCATAAGCTCTATGAGACTCCCATAGGGTTCATGAAACACAAAAAAAGCTGGGGACTTTTGGCCTAATTGCTCATGCTCATTCTCAAGCTGTCTTGTATTTATTTTCTGTTTACTTATATCCACTCCTGTTGAATCTAATAAGACTATCTGTCATTTGTGTAGAGCTTTAAGGTTTATGAAGCTTTTTATAAATATTAGTTCCTTTGATCCTCCCAACAACACTGTAAGGAAGGTGCTACCATAATCACCATTTTCAGATGATAACTGAACGAGATAGAGGTTAAATGACTTGCCCAGGGTCCCACAGCTAGTGTCTGAGGGTGGATTTGAATTCAAGTCTTCTCGTCTGTCAGTGGACAGATGTATAGCTGCTTTGTCTTTGTATCCCAGAGCTGAATAGAGAGCTATGTTTAAGCAAGTCTTTAAAAAATGTTTATTAAATTTCCTCAATCTTTCTGTAATATACTATCTTAAACATATGTAAGGGAAGAAATTAGATTAGGAAGTCTTGTATTGTCTTTCCATTTTTACAAAATAAAGGCAGTTTGTATTAAGTGAGAGGCTGACAAATTCAGTGATTAGACACAATAGACTCTAAGTTGATCTCTCCACTGTAGAGAAATATTGATCATGCACATCAGTGACTGTCATTCTCTTGTGCCTCTCAGTCTCAAGATATCCTTATTCCCAGCTTGTTGCTGAAATAACCAACTTGGCAAAGGCTCCAGATGAAGCAGCTGCACTTGAGGCAAGGAGTCCATAAATTAAGAGAGAGGACTCACGACATTCGAAAAAAAGTGAAGTGTTCATTGGAATGCATGGTTCATCTTTTGGGGGAATGTTATGTAACTGGGCTGAATTTGCTACCTCTGACATTTGCAGGAAGGAATTTTTCTGGCATAAGCTGGATGTCCCATTTGCAGCCTGAATTTTCCTGCTCAAAGTCACCATCTGAAAAGTGCAGCAGGATGGATGCCTTCACTTGCTGGTTTCTGGAGACAGGATTAACACCCGCCTGAATATGGTATATGAGGCTTTTACTGTCTATGGCTGTTAGATTGCAGGAGATATGCTTTGACCTGCAATATACATGAATCACTGCATGTAAGAAGTATGTTATTAGGAATCCTGATGTGTATTTTCCTAAGGGGTGCTACTTTATTTGCACTCTTGGGCGTTTACTTGGTCCAGGTTCTTATGATCATGAAAATCATGAATTCTCTCCCACAGAAAGGGATAGAGTAGCCTTCAATTCAATGTGTTTCTTGTCAGAAGAAGGCCCTTCAATAATAATCACTTTTTCTGAAAAAAATATGCATTGTATAATAGATATATATTATTCATTTCACATATATAGCATATTTAAGTAGTAGCTTTTATTATTACTTATTTTTTATATCTGTTATTACCAGATATGCTTAAGACTACCACCAGGCAGTGATCCCTCCCATGTAGCAAAGAAAAAGTTAAGCAAAACTAACCTACAGAGACAAAAAATGAAACATTTCCTTTATCCAGCAGGCTTTCATTCCATATTATTTAGATTTATGACCTTAAAGTCCTATAAGATCAATCAAGAAATCAATGAAAATGATAAATTCATTGATAATGTGGGATAGGTATTCAGTTCCCTCCTCTTCTCTTCCAGGGATACAAAGAAGTAGAACAGACATCCCTGCTCTCATTGAACTGACTACAGTCTTGTTGAAGATCCTGAATTTAACTCAATAAACATTTATTAGGTGCCTACTGGGTATAGAATACTGATGCAGTACTGAGGGAGGTAGAAAATTAGGTCAGAAACTTCAAAGAAAGATTGTTTCTGTGTGTGTGTGTGTGTGTATGTGTGTGTGTGTGTGTGTAATATTACATCACATACATACACAAACACAGACACACAGACACACAGACATACACACATCCCTTATAAATATATGATTATACCTTGGGAAGATTTTCCACAATGAGGACAAAGATAAAGGTTTTTGGTTGTGTCAAAAACTAAATTAATCGGAACTCTTCTCCAGAATTTCAGTCCCTCAGGATTTCAGCATGTATTCAGTTTTGTGGTTGACATGTAGCACCCACTTGGGAATCGAGCATGGAAAGGGCCCTCCATCCCTCCATCCTCACCTTCACAGACAGCACAACAGATAATCTCTTACTGCTTCCCTATGGCCAGGATGGCTTTTGCAATTGATTGCTGAACTTAAATCCAAATCATTCCCTCGGGCCTTCGTCTTTCAGTTGGCCTAGAAGTTTACTGATGAATCTCTGAGCTCTAAAGGATCATTGAGAAGTCATCCATCTCTCCACCAAGCCACAATCCAAGACATCATGACTTTCTAGGCAAGGCTAGGATGGGACCTCTTTCTGTTTTCGTATTCTGTCCTTCAGTACAGGGCCTGGTGAGGTCTTGAAAAGCAGCTGGTATCTTACCTTCTTCCCATTCCTGGGCACCTGAGGAGCTGGATATCAGCTATTTGAGCAGTCATAGAGGAAACAGTGTCAAAGACAGACTGGTCAAGAGGGAAACAGTGGCCCACAGAGTGAAAAACTGGGAGGGGAGAGTGGCTAGAGAAAGAATCGTCTTGGAGTTATTTGGGCTATAATTAGTGGTGCTGGAATATTAGTGAGCAGCCTTACTGCAAATGTTCCTGGAAGGTTTACATATTAGCCTCTTGACTGACTATAATCATTCTATGATTATTACCTAGGACTACACTTTCTCTGCAGGAATAAAACTGCTTGCTGTATACTTTATTCACATTCACTGTAGTAACTTTTTTGTTCTCCACCTCCACCTCTGCTGGGATGGATACCTTAGTCCAGAGCTTCAAGTTGAATGGTTCTTTAGGAATTTGAGGTGTGATTTCAGTTGAAGAACTGCGATCCTGGTTCTCTTATTGAAGAGATTGCCTGTTCCAGAACAATGAACTTAGGGTAAACTGTGAGAGCAGGAAAAAGGAATGGAGAAGATTAACACCCCCTATAACTTCAGTAAAGAGGCTCCTGGCTGTTGCTGTGCTAGAGCTGGAATTGAATTGAATGTAGAAGGTAAAATAATAAAACCTAAATCATTTTTGGCTCAGTTCAGATTCCAGTCCTTGATTTTAACACTGATGTTCCCTTTGCCTTGCTCTTTTTTCCTTCCTTTAAATCTTGGATAAAACATACCTGAATGATATATACCTCAATTTTCTCATCTTTAAAATGGGTCTATTAATGGCCTCTTCTGGGTACCTCATCCAAACATCCTAGCCCCATGCTCTGACCTAATTTTCTATCTCCCTCAGTACAGTACTACATCAGTACTGTATACACAGTAGGCACCTAACAAATGTTTATTGAATTGAATTCAGGATCTTGAGCAAGACTGTAGTAAGTTCGATGAGAGCAGGGACATCTGTTCTACTTCTTTGTATCCCTGGAAGAGAAGAGGAGGGGAATGAATCCAGCTTGCTCTTCCCTATACAAATCATTCATTAGATACTCCATGCCCTAGCCCCATGCTTAGAATGCTCTCTTCTCTTCCTTCTGCCTTCTAGGACCCCTTCAAGGACTCCATTCAAGACTCACCAAGACCCCTCTTTGTGGTCTAATGCTCTCTGCTTCCCAAAAATTAGTTTATTTTTGCAAGTCACCATCAAGCATTTATTAAGCATCTACCAAGGGCCAGATACTGTGCTAAACACAGGGGATAAAAAAGATAAAAACAGCAACAAAAACCTCCATCACTGCTCTCATAGAGCTTATGTTCTAATGGAAGAGACAGCCTGCAAATGACTATGTACATACAAGATATATTCAGGATTTACTGGGGATAATCTCAGAAGGAAAACACTGCAGGGAGGGGTAGAAAAATTCTTCCTGCTGAAGATGGGATTTCCCTTACTGAAGGAAGTAAAAGAACCCAGATGACAGGTTAGAGAAGAGAATTCCAGGCATGGGGAACAGCCAGGGAAAATTGCCCAACTCTGGGAGATAGAACCATATATATGATGTTTTTCCCTATTAGAATATGAGTTCCTTAAGGTTAGGGAATATTTTCAGCTTTGTCTTTTTGTTCTCACTCCCTACCAGAGTCCCTGATGTGTAGCACACAACATTCCGATGAAGTATACTAACATGCTGTTGGTGGAACTATTTGAAGTGGTCCAGTTATTCTGGAAAGACTAAGAAAGATATCAAAATCTCCATATCCTTTAGCCAGGAGATCTCACTACTGAGCATATAACCCAATGACACCAAAGGGGAGGGGGCATCTCACATACAGCAGCATATTTACTTTTTTTGTAGGGGGGAAGGAAGGGCAATTGATGTTAAGTGACTTGCCCAAGGTCACATAGCTAGTACATGTGTCAAGTGTCTGAGGTCAGATTTAAACTCAGGTCTTCCTGACTTCAGGACCAGTGCTCTACTCACTGTGCCACCTAGCTACCCCACAGCAGCATATTTATAATAGCAATTTTGTAGTAGGAAAGAATTGGAAAGTAGACACCTATGGATTGGTGGGATGGCTACATCATTTTTGGCTCATAAATGTAACACAAGATTACTATACTGTAAAAAGCAAAAAAAGATGTAAAGAATGCAGAGAAGCATAGAAAGATTTTCATGAAGTGATACAAAGTGAAGTAGGCAGAACCAAGAAAATAATAAACTAAATGAATAAAATAGTGAAAATGGGGGGATAATGAAAAATGAAATTGGACGTTATTAATTTATAATGATTAAAATGTGGAGAAAGGGGAAGATATACATCCCTTCC
Organism: Trichosurus vulpecula; assembly: GCF_011100635.1. Classification (NCBI taxonomy): domain Eukaryota; kingdom Metazoa; phylum Chordata; class Mammalia; order Diprotodontia; family Phalangeridae; genus Trichosurus; species Trichosurus vulpecula. Next base: position 279,569,008 of record NC_050576.1, on the reverse strand, counting down.
TTACATAGGTGGGTGTCTATGGGTAAGAAATGTTTCACGTATTATTAGACTCGGTAGCTACATTGGTTTTTACCGTTCTCTTTATTTATGATTCTTTATTGAAGCACTCTCTGAAAGAGAATTTCCATTGTATTTGGAAATGAAAATGATATAAAAATCTGAGTGGTGGCTGGAGGAGAGGCTATTTGTAAATAAAAATATTATGGCAGCTTGGATGAGTGACGGCATGCTGAACTTGATGTCACAAAGGTCTGGGTTCAGATCTGCCCTCAGACATTTATTAGTCATGTGATTGTGGACACTGTTTACATAGAGGCTTGGCTTGTAAATATGGTTATAATAATATCACTTACCTCCCAGGGTTGTTGTGAGAATAAAATGAGGTAATATTTATAAAGTGTTTTTCAAACCTTAAAATGCTAGCTATTATTAAAAACAAATGACAATTTTAAAAGCTGTTAAAAAAACAAAAAGGGTTTGGCAATCATTTTAACAGTTGAATGGAATAGAATTGAGTATTGTCAAAATATATGTGTTCAGAAGGGTCACAAAAATAAGATGACTCACTCTTCTCTAGCAGACTATCCAACCTAGAGAAGTGTCAGCCCTGAAGACCCTACCTCCTGCTTTGCGACTCCCTAGAACACACACAACTATTTTAGGAGGGTCCTAGCCAGGCTAACTTTTCTCTTGGCTCAACTCATTCTCCAGACTGTTTCTCTACCTCCTTACCAAAAGTCCTGACCCCAGTGGGTACCGGGTCCTTCCCATGATTCCTTTCCATTCCACCTTTAGATGTTGCCTTTTTCAATTAGAACATAAGCTCTTTGAAGGAAGAACTGTCTTTATTTGCTTGCATGTTGTTCATTCTTCATTTCAAAGATGACCAATGACATCACAGGATGATGTCTTGCCTTCTGTGTGAATTGGATTTAAATGAGCCAGAGTTGCACAGTCATCAATATCACTCTCTCTTCCCGTCATCAAAGTCCAATGGCAGAACAAAAGTCAGTATGACTGGTGATGGCTAAGGTGCAGTGGATGTTCAACATCTGACCAAGCTCTAAGCTCTCCACAATGCATGCTTCAGTCACTTTCTTGGTCATTGGAACAATCTTTTCATTCTTATCATTCCAATGGGAGAAGTCTTCACATGATTAAGGTAGACATCTCCCTAAGTCACTGGTGGATTTAAAGCATGTCAGTTACCTTCAACCTAGTTCAACCCATCTGCTGAGATGATTTTTACCAGGATGTGGCTGCTATGTATGCTATACCTTCTTGGAGTAATAGGTGAGAGTTGGGTGAAAGGTGGTCACCAAAGGTGTTTGAGCCCCACTGAAAAGGGTTCAGCAAGCCCTCACACCAGAAAGCCCAGTGCTGGTTGGTAGCAAGCACGTAACAAACATTCTGTCTATCTCTTGTTCATCCTTTTGTCCATCCATCTAACTATACATCTATCCAACTAGGGTCTTATTGTCATTACAATTAATTACCTCCACTGTAATTAAGAATACTACATGGTTACTTTTCCATTCCACTCTATTTAGCTCACAGATATCCAGCACCTATAGGTAGAAAGTGTGTGCCAGATGTTAAAGTAAAGTAAAAAAAAATTCCTGCTGCCATGGAGTTGTAGAGTGGGAGTATGACTCATTCATAAATAACTGTATTATATAATAATACATTATAAACACATAAGAAAGGTACAAAATATTATATATAAGATATGGGACAGTCATTGTCTTTATTGACTAGATAGATCGTGGAAGCCTTCCTAATGAGGATATCATTTGGGTTAGACTTTAAATGACAAATAAAAATCCAATGGTAGACAGACTATTTTAGTAGAAATAAAGATAATATTTTCATTCTATAATATATTGTAATCTTCAGTGATTAGGGGGTTAATATTTCAAACAGTGACTTGAGTAGAGAGGAATTTTAGTTGTGAGAAAGTATTAGATAATAACTATAATTATAAACCTGTTCTGGGTAGCAAACCTGGACACAATCTGTATCATCTCTGTGGAATTTAGAAACAAGCCTCTAAAGAATGGTGGCTTATTAATCAGACATTCAGATATTAGTCACATTATGGATTTTCTGTTCCAAGTCCATTTGACTGGTTGGCAAAAATCAAATTTTTTACATTGCAGTGGGACTCCTATTTGCTTCCATTAGCATAGACCCTAAACAGAAACGAAATTAAAGCAGCATCTCTAGCTACCCAAAACTCTAATTTGGTCAGGAAAATACACTTTTGATCAAAGATGGATATTGACCATTGTTCTAGATTCATTACTAGACCAGCTCTGGTACCTTTGGAAAGTCTAGGGCCCAGTGGTGTAGCCTTGAGGCTGCAGGTCCCCCACCGTGGTAGGCCTTAGTTCCTCATCTGTTAAATGAAGAGACTAGCAAATTTTCAAAATCCGTTTCAATCTAACATTGTATGACTCTCTAATTCAAAGCTGTGTATTTTAAGCTGATCTTTCATGAATCTAATGTAGATGGCCACTATGTGTGATAACATTTTAGAGGCTCTCAGAGACAGAATTAGAGTTGGAGTGGGGGTTAGACAGAGATAGCTAGAGGTCACAGGGAACTTCCTATAAAGGATAGGGCTGGAAGGAAGGTCCATAGGAAGCAAGGATACAGGATAAAAACAGTATGGGCTTAGCATGGAGGAAGAACAGACAGGCAATGGATACTATAAATGGGTAAAGGGTACTTGGGAAGAGATTTAAAGAGATGACGATGATGAGAAACCATAGAAGCATACATTTTTAGAGTTGGAAGGCACCTCAGCAGCCATCTGAAATGGGAGTCCCACGTAATTTACAAGTGGTCATCCAGCCTCCATTTGAACACCTCCAACAAAGGGGAGTCCATTATTTCCCAATGCAACCCATTCCACTTACCTAATGGCTCAAACTTTTAGGACTTTTTCCCCCTGAAAACACATTTAAATTCACCTGTCTGCCAATTTGGTCAGCTAGGTGGCATACGGATAGACTGTTGTACTTGGAGTCAGAAAGACCTGAGTTCTAATCTCGTCTCTGACTCTTATTAACTATGCATTTCTGGATATTTAATCCCTTAGTTTTTCTAAAGCTGGGTTTCCTAGTTTGTGAATCTAATAATCACAGCACCTACTTTAACAGGTTGTTGTGAGGATTAAATGAAACAACATATGTAAAGTGCCTTCCAAACCTTAAGGTGCTATGTAAATGGTAACTCTTATGGTTAATATTTGCTCCTTCCACAATTGCTACTGATTTTTCCCTCTTGGAAATGAGTTTAATCCTTCTTTTACCAATGATAGTCTTTCAAGTACTTAAAGACTACAATTGTATCACCTCTGGAGTCTTCCTTAAGCTAAACAGGATTGGCTCCTTCATCCAGTAATCTTAGGACATCACCATCCGTGAGGCAACCTTCATCATCAATGTCCTCCCTATAACATCTTCACCAGGTCAGGACATTCCAAGTATGACTTGAAAGCAAAGACATGAATGGAAGAGGTCATGTCTGATGATCAGTAAAAATGTTTGGCAATACTTCTTGTAGAATAAAGGAGCCTAATAGTGACATGGGATAATAAAAATAAGGAGAGTTAGCTTATACTAGTAAATCTCTGAAACTTTATTCCTCAATACGATCATGGCCAAGGTGGCATTTTTGAGCCATTTTAAAATGAATAACCACCAGTTACGACATTCAACGCAATTACTTGTCAAGTTTTTGTCATGTTATAACACATTTTGGAGTCTTCAGAAATCTGGAATATCATAGGAACTGTAAAAGTATGGTATTTTTTTAAGTAAAAGAGCATAGGGTTTCATTTCATTAAATAGACATATGGCACATTGTAGGACTTCACTGTCAAAGGCAACTGTTGTATTGTACCAGATTGAAGGAAACTAAGAAAAAAAATAGCCACAAAGGCATCATGACTTGTTTAAAAGAAAAGACACAAACTCCTTCTAATTCTGCCAGAAACATCACAACCCCACAGATTGTTACCATCTTGTTAGGCCAAAAGTAAATCCTTCTCTGAGAGAAAATCTGTGTCTGAGTCATGCTGACTGAGGCAGGAAGATACGTGAGAACAATTTCTATCCTGTGTGATGGTCATCACTTGCTGAGTTTCAGACATTTGGGTTATTTGTATCCGTTCCCATCTTTGAGGCTGACAAAACTAGAATGGGTAAAAAGCCCTTCAGAATCTTGTGGAACTCTACAGACCCACTTCCTACTATTGCAGAGAGTTTTTATAATAATCTTTTCATTAATTATAACTGTAGATGAGGACATCCTAGCTTTGGCTTTGGTTTCATCCAGGGAGCAGTGACCAAGAGCACGCACTGAGCCTGCAGGAGTCCAACTCTTCTTCCATTTTCCTGGTAGCTGTGCTTTCTCAAATTGGTTATTTCCAATAACTGAACAGTAGACCAAATCTAATAAAATGAAACTTAGGGACAGGACCTGTGATTTCACTGGAATGGGAAAGCCCTGGGTGATGAAACTACCTTCTTTGTCTTAGAAAATTACCTAGAGTTCTATGAGGTTCAGTGCTTTGTCCAATGTCATACAGTCAGTCTACCAGAGGCAGGTCTTCCTCAATTCCTGGTTTGAAGCCAGCCCTCTAGATATTACTCCACACTGCCTCTTAAGATGGGATTTAACAGGGATAAACATTTTAACCTTAAATTCAAAAACTCAACTCTATAAATGAAGAATGAGGAGGAGGTGGAGGTGGCAAGAAAGAGGAGGGTAGTTATGGCCAGACAGCAGGCATTATAAAGTAAAAGAAGATCTGGGAGTCGAAGTGGATTGCAAGATCAAGATGGGTCAACAGTATGACTTGGTAGCCAAAAGAAGACAAGCTGATTTGATCTTCAACTGCATCAAGAGAGCACAGTATCTAAAATAAAGGTGGCTACATAGTATAAAAATGACATTACAATCCAGATTCATGTATGTAAACTCCATGAGGGAAGAAATTGTTTTATTTTTGTCTTTTCATCTCTAGCACTTAGCATAGTGCCTGCTACAGTTAATGCTTAATAAATGCTTATTTGTTTTGACTTGATTTTGTTCACTGTTTGATTTCAGAGGACTGATGACAAAACATAATTTGTTTTTTCTCTCCAGAGAGAGGCAGTGGACTCTGGATATGGAATATGGCATACTCTGCCTGGCAGACACATTTGTTTTACTTAACTATTTCTCCTTTTTACAAAGGAATGTTGAGAGGAAGATAGAAAAGAGTTTTACTGAGAAAAAATGTCATATGTAAAAGCAAAGCACGAATAAAACCATTTTAAAAACCCAACAAAAATGGAGGATATAGTTCTTCAGAATTATGTGGTACATTGTATTCAGTTCTAGACATCAAATATTAGGGAAGATATTAATTAGCTATAGCATGTCTAGTGGAAGGTGATTAAGATAGTGAAGATAAAATAAACCATGCCATACAGAAACTGGTTGAAGGAATTTGGGCCCTTTATGACAGCTATAAAACAGAAGACTTCAATTTAAATCAGTCAACATGTATTATTTTCTTCATGTATTTGAAAGGCTGTCTCACAGAAAGGTGGAATGGGGCAAGGGGGAAGGATTTCCTTACTTGGGAGTTCCCTATACTAACGTAGCCACTACTCCTGTCTTTGTCCCTATGCCCATTCAAAGGGATTAGGCTTATTTTGTTTGGCCCCAGAGGTAAAAACTAGGAATAGGGGGTAGACATTGAAGAGATAGAAGAGAAATATGTTTCTGATGATTATAGCTGACTAAAAGTGCAATGAACTACCTCCTAAGGTTGTGGGTTCCTTATCATTTGAGATCCTCCCTCAAAGCCTAGATGCCCATGTGGTGAGGATGTGGTGGAGCAGTATGCTCAAGCATGGATTGGACTACATGGCTCTTACCACCATGTCTCAACTTGACAAATATCGTCGTTTACTTTTCAGTTTCTGAAATTACTTATTGGAACATGCTTTTCATAAAAGTAAGCAAGAAATTTCATGGATAAAGGCAAAAATGTCATCATTGAATTATGCTGAAGTATTCTGGTTCTGGTTAAGGAATGTATAGTTTGCTTTTTTCCACCTAAAAATATCTAGATTAGCCAAAAGAAGGACTTAAAACACAACAAAAAAGGGCAGCTAGGTTATGCAGTGAGTAAAGCACTGGCCCTAGAGTCAGGAGGACCTGAGTTCAAATCTGTCCTCAGACACTTGACACATGTACTAGCTGTGTGACCTTGGGCAAGTCACTTAACCCCATTTGCCCTGCAAAGAAAAATTAAAAAAAAAACACAACAGCAGCACCACACTAGGGTGTTCTGTTGTTATTGTTGTTCAGCTGTGTCCAATTCTCTGTGACCCCATTTGGAGTTTTCTTGGCAAAGATATTGAAGTGGCTTTTCCATTTCCTTCTGAAGCTCATTTTGCAAATGAGGAAATTGAGGCAAACAGTGTTAAGTGACTTGCCCAAGGTTTCACGCTAGTAAATGTCTGAGGCCTGATTTGAACTCAGGAAGATGAGTCTTCCTGACTCCAAGCCCAGCAATCTATCTACTTTGCCACCTACCTGCCCCAGGTGTTCTGGGGTCTGGTCATTTCTGCTTGAGCAAGAGTAGAAATAACCTGGAACCATAGATCATTCTTTGAAGAGACCTTAAAATTTATCCTGAATGAAGGGAAAACATGAAAGCTTTCTGAGAGCATTTGAAAGGTTGTCAGAAGTCTTGGTCTTGTTGGTGATGACCTGGTTTGGAGTGCAGAACTATGAACAATGTGTAGACAATATAGAGGCAGATTTAGTTTTGCTTTGAGGAAGAACTGCTTAACAATGAGGCTCCCCAAAACACAATGGATGGACTCAAAAGATTTGGAGGTGCCGCAACTGGAGGAATTCAGTTGAACACTGAACAACCCCTTGTAGGGGAATTTTTCATCAGTTATGAGGACATGATGGTGTCAGGGATCCTTTTCTATTCTGAAACCTTGATATGCAGTTCATCTCTTTTGTCTACCTTCCCTTCTCCACCCTAATGAAAGAATTTCTTCATTAGCAGCTGTGGTAAGTGATTGTTGAACCTTGATGGCATACTCCTAAAGGCAGAAAGCTCACTACTTAAACAAGGGAGCTGCTGTTTGCATTACTTGATTTTAAGTAAAGAAGGCAAGTACTCCTTGTCTATCTTTTCTCTCATCATCCTCTCTTCATTCCCACAGACTTTTCCAACCTGCTCAATGTCTCTGTCAACAGAAAATACATTCTACAATTAGGCTTAAAATGTAAATACATCTGAGAGAGGTAGCAAACTAATTTTCCCTGAAGCACAAATGACAGGAATTAGACATTTTTGCCAAAGCCAAGGGAAACCTAGAGAGAGTATGCGGATACTAGTACCTGAAGAAGGGCAGCATTAAGTGAAAAATTACAAAGAAGGAGGAAAAAATACAGAACATGGAGGCTAAGGGATCAGGAACAAATTTGACTGGTTTTATATTTTTGCCAGCTTGGCCCTATCACTGGTAATCTTTTCTATTTTATAAATGCTTGTTCACTTGGGGGTGAAGGGGTAGAGGTCTGAAATCAGAGACTAAAACTGAATGTCTGATAAAGAAATCATCCTTGTAGGAAGAGAGCATGCCCTCCAAAATAAAACATTTTCTATGTCTCCATGTGAGTATCTGTATATCTATATATATACCAAATTCATGTATGTATACCCACACATCCATCTCTTGTTTTCTAGGATCACACCACTTCAAAGATGATTGTTAGGTGCAGATGTCATCACAAAGATGACTTCGTGATTAACCGCCTTTCCACTCTGTGCTCATGTGCAGACTTCCTGAAAAAGATGTGAGCTACTATGATGGCTTTTTATCAGCACGACTAAGGAGGAGGGCTATGGTATTTCTAGTGCTGAATTTTCATTAGCCATTAACCACTAATGAGACACTTGATTACATTGAGATGAAATTATTTTTTGGTTAACAAGGACTAGAGACTGGTTATTCTGGAGGAAAAATTTTTAAAATGGGGATGGAGTGGGTAACAAACTAATCACTTTTCCAATAAGAGACTTTTAAAGACATCTCAATGAATCCTAAAATCTTAATGGATTGTATACAGATGTAATTATTTTCAAGTACACAGCAAAATTTTCCTAGTCCTATTCCAGTATTTCCAGCGCGTGCCTCTCCTCTTCCTCTTTGCTTTCATTCATATGGATTAGAAAAAATGCTTGAATTTTTCTTTCCAATTTAGTGAGATGTTTTCATACGCACTAATATAATTCCCACTTATACCAATGGGCCGGGAATGCTTATTGGGAACACATCCAATGAAGAAGGTGAACAGTACTGTAAGTATCTTTTGATTTTCCAGAACACATAAATAATCTGTCAAGACAATACCTAGCCAATTGTGTATCAGGTTAGGTGACGGGGCTAGGATGTGACATAACAAAAGGGGTTTGAAGTAGCAATCCATCTTCCTTTCCTCAGAACTACCCAGTCTTCAATAAAGACATCCGAGAGTCCTGATTTCCTAAGGCATATAGATTTAACTTTTCTTACCTTTCAATTAGTAATGGGTGAACTTCAGAAAGGTAAGCATTTAATTTTCATTTCAGCTTGCACTGGCAGGTTTTGAAATATTTACAAGGCTTAATTGATCCTGGATCCTTCCTTTCCAAGGGTTTCCCTTGCCTGTGCTTGCACCTTGACTTCCATCTGTCAGTAATTCACTGGTTTTCTTTACTTACTTGTACACGTGTAATTATTTTGGAGATGAGGTCAAGAAAGGAAGAATAGGAAATCTTTAGCGCTGAATTCTTTAAAAAAAAATCAATGTTAACTGTCTTCTCTATTTCCCCATGCTCACAGCCTTCAGTGAGTTCACTTGCAAAGACAATTTCATCCATCACCAAATCAAGTTAGATACTTCCTTAAAAAAACCCACAAAGCGATGCAAAACAATTGTTCTATTATACTCCCTGCCTCAAAAAAAAAAGAGTAAACCAAAGAAATGACAACAACAACAACTCTTGCAACTACAATAATAGGCAATTAAAGCATTAATTTATCTTCAGCGTGTCTGGGTAAGTCATTGGTTTCCTTTTTGTTCCACACATTTTTCAGTGGTGTTTCTTAGGCTGGAGGTCCCAGATGTGTCTTCTAGAGTTCTAAGGGGATCTGGTGATCATAGCTGTGTGGAGAGACACAGCTCATTAGCAATGTTTCCTCTGTGTCAACATTGTCAGCAATACCCTTCCCACTAATCTCCATTTTCTCCCCTGTGAGTTGTTCTTACGTTAACTTGTCTCTCCTGAGTCTCAAGTCCTATGTCCTACTTTTTCTACTGGTCCCTCATCTTTTTTACAACAATTTATCTCCATCAACCTCCTGCCCTGGGCCAGACGGGAAACAAACCAACACATCACTCAACCAAAAATGAATATTTTTTAAAAAAGCCATATCTCTAGTTGTATTGAATTATTTTGCATTCTTTTTTTCATTGTGGATTATAAGTAGCCAATAGGTAGAAATTTTATCATATTAATCGAAATTTGTTTTCATTTTATACACAATAGATATTCATAGTAAGTAATTATGAAGAAGAAAGTACTGATCACAGCTTAGGTAAGAGCAAAAGTATTTCTGAAAAGAAGTGTAAAGGAAAAATATTAATTCAATATGAATGATTTGGGTTGTGGAGTGACTTATGAGTCATCCATTGTGGTCTGAAAAGCTTTATTTTGGGGGGGGGAAATTTAAATTTCTATATTAAATATAAATTCTCAATTTTATACAATCCTTTCCTCTGTCGTTCTTTGTACCTTGAAAGGTTTGCCTTTGCTGATGTTGTTAAGTTTGCAATAAAAAAGAAATTTTCTTTGAGGAAAGATCTGGAGTAGGGTCAAGATGGCAGAGCATCAGGAAGAAGTGCAGCCAAACTTTATTCTAAAAATCCTTCAAACAGATCTAGAAAATGTACTAGGTTGAGTTCTCATTGGGAAATCTAAGGGAAAAAATAACAATGAATCATTTTTTCCAACCTATTTTCTGGTCCAGTCTATAGAAAAGTAGACTGATTTTTGTGGGAAGGGTCTAGACAGGAAGGGCTTCATAGAGCATTCCAGAACAGGAAGAAGCCGTGAACCAGGGCAAGAAGGGGTCTGATATCTAGACCTAAAGAGGGACCTAAACATGTGCAGAGTGTAGAAAGAGCTGCCAATTGGAAGTTCTGATGCTCACTTCCCAGTTCTGTTCACAGATCCAGGGTGGCCTGAGGAAAGTACCTATGCCTAAGGGCAGATTCTAGGGTGTGGAGCAATCATAAGCATTAGGCTGTATGTGAAGCAAGGAGCAACTTCAGAAGTGAGCAGTGATATTGCTCTTACTCCAGAAACAGAGTAGGGTCTCAGTTTCATCTTCTAGACCAATCTGAAGGTTGTAGGGGAAAAAACAGGGCAGGAATTCTAGAGCAGAGTGGAATCTGAATTTCTGTCATTCTGAACAACCACAGTTTTACAGTTGGCTAATAAAAACTAGCTCCAACAGTACTCTACTAGAACTCCAACCAAGGGAAGCCCACAGACATGTTGCTCAAAGCCAGGTCAGGAACTTGCATAGCTCAGATCATGCCCTTTTCACGATGGAAATACTTTAGGGCTGAGGAATGAAAGTAAGTGAAAGGTGAAACAGACAAAACTTACAGGTTTCTCAATAGACCACATATAATGTACCTTCTGCTTCTCAGACATGACACTTCATAGTACATCTACATGGATTTGCACTACATGTCTCCCTTTCAGGAATGCCACTCTCCTCCCATCTGCTCATGCATTTGAGGCTTCCTTGAAGTTTCTGATTTAAGTGTTTCCTATTATGTGAAGCCTTTCTTGCCCCTCCCCCCCAGCTGCTACTGTCTGAGTCTTTAAGGTTACCTTGTATTTTTGGTACATGTGTACATATAAATGAATGCATACATGCATATATATATATGTATGTATGTGTGTGTATGCATACTTGCATTTATACAGGATGTCCTAGTGAGTGTATATGTGTGTTCATGTGCATATTAGAATGTACCCACCCTTTAGAATTTAAGCTCTTTATGCGAAAATGCTATTTTTCTATTGACTCCATATTTCACTTAGTACAGTGCCTAGCAATTAGTAAGTACTTAATAAATGCTTGTCAACCAATTGATTGTCTGCAGTTAAACTTTTCAATCATGATTTTCTCATTGGAAACCAGAAAGATCAATTCTGCAGGTACTTGGAAGAGGAAAGAAATCACTTTTTTTCTTGTTGCTTCCAAGGTCTATGAAAGGACTAAGGAGAAAATTCCGGGGGTGAAGTTTCCTCCTTCCATTTCCCATTGTTATCGCTTCATTTTTTTGTTCTCACTTTAGTTTTCATTTCTTCTTCCCTCCCACCAGCCCTTCTGCTCCCTACTTTAAACTTGCTAGTGGTATGGCTATTCCTCACCTGTAGACTCATTGCTACTTAGTCTTTTGGAAGATTTATTTTTCCCATAATGCCAAAAAGACATGGCCAGATTGGGAAGCTGACACATGTGAGGAGTCGTCCTTTGTTCAGAGCTTGGCTCCTTGCACAGCCCATGTGTTCCAGGCAGGCCTTCTAATTAGGGCGTCTGAAGGAGAGAAGCAGATTGGTGGAACATAGTTCCCTTCTATTGCCAGAAGGACTGGGGGAGGCAACAGTCTGCCTAAGAATGGATCGGGGCAGGGCTTATTTCCAGTGAAAAGAAATAGGAAACTTAGAAGATCAGGTTAAAAATAAAAAACAATGACCTGGTTGTTCTCCCTGTCACAAGTCTTTCCCCTACTCCAGTTCGTCTTCCACTTAGCTACCAAAGTGATCTTCCTAAAGCACAGGTCTGACCATGTCACTGGACTACTAATTAAGCTCCAATGGCTCCCAATTACTTCTAGGAGAAAATATAAAATTCTATTTTATTTTTAAAGCACTTTGCAATCTTGGCTCTCTCCACTTATCTATGGTGACTGACCTTGAAGTTCTTTACACATGACCCTCCATTTCCCGGTTCTTTTCCTTTGCATTGGTCATCTTCTGTGTATGGGATGTTCTCCTTCCTCCCCTCTGCCTCCTGGTTTCCATAGCTTCCTTCAAGATTTGAATCCCACTTTCTGCAAGAGGATTTTCCTGCCTTCCCTACATTAGCTCTTTCTGAGATTATTTCCCATTTACGTTGTATATACCTTGTACGTACGTGGTTGTTTGGGTGTTTTCTCCCCATTACATGTGAACTATTTGAGGATAGGGACCATGTTTTTGTTTTTCTTTTTTTTTGTATCTGTGTCTAGACAGTCCCTGGCACATAGTAAGTGTTTAATAAACGATTGATGATTCCTGATTGATTGACTAATCAGAAAACATGAAGATTCAGATTTCTGCTTAGGTTGGCCAGATTTCACCTAATTTTTAGTATATTCATGACCCCTGAGTATACTCTTTTCTAAATTAAGTATGTGTAACACTTGCTTCCCTGACCAGATTGTAAGCTCCTTGAGGTCAGTGGACATCATCATCATTATTATCATCGCAATGATTCACGTTTCATATCTCTTCTTCATGGTAACTCTATGCGGGGCTATGGGTGAGTATCATGATCCTCCTTTTATAGATCATGACTCTGAGTCTCAAAGAGATTAAATGACTTGGAAATAGCCATAGAGTCCATCATGGTAAATGTCTAAGCTGGTGTATATTAAAAGACTGAGGAATAATAGGATTTTGATTCCTAAGGGTACTTCTAGATTATTAACTCCAACCCTTGCAGTGTTTGGGTAAGGGAATTGACTTGTCCAAGGTCACAAAAGCATCAACAAATCTCAGAATCTCAGAGCTAAAAGAAAACTTTCAATCTTTTAAGATAAACTTAAAAATTTAAGTACCTCAAATGCCTTTGATGTAGGAGTGTGCTGGTAAATGTACAACAGTCAGCTGCATGAAACGCTTTTCAGCTGAAGTTACATTATTAACATTAGTTCTATCACTTTCTTAAGTCTACAATCTAGACCAAAAATAAAACAATAAATCAATCCCTGATTTGCAATATTTGTGGATTTCTGATATGGTAATGCTTCTACTCAAAATTTAATACTGTCTCTCTGAGCTGGTGGCAGCACACCCTTAGTTTAATTGACCAGTTCTAACCAGTTGCCTAGGTACTCCCATTTCAGAATATCCCTTCACCTAAGATCAAGAAAGAAGAAATGCAAAAGAGAAACAAAGGTAAACAAAGACTCTATTTGCTCATGGTTACATGGAGATTAGTGGGAGATAGGATCAGATGCCCTTCCTCTGCCTGGTCGCTCCCATAAATGTTCCTCATTCAAAAGCTGCCTGAGAATTGACTTGACAAGTCATTCACTTGAATCTTTTTTATATACACTGAGTTATGTTTCATCCTCCAATTAAAGGATATTTTTTGTCATCGTACAGTATGCCAAGAGGAAATAGAGTTCACTAGCTTCTATGTATTGGAGTGAAATAAGGCAGGGAATTTTGAGTCAGCTTTAAGAGCTGATCATTTACTTGGTATGAGTGGAAATTTCATGGTTTGGGGTAAAGAGTAGGACTGTACATAAGAAGAATGCAAAGTGCCAATGTTTTGTAGTATATGGATGAGAGCTTATGAAGTCAAACTAGCATATAAGAAGTATTATACTCTGCAGAGAAGATCCTCTAGGTCCAGGAAGGAAGAAGTCCAGTTGTTTAGTCATTTTTTGCTTGTGTCTGACTACTTATGACCTTATTCAGGATGTTCTTGGCAGAGCTACTGGAGTAGTTTCCCATTTCCTTCTCAAGCTCAATTTACAGATGAGGAAACTGAGGCAAAGTTAAGTGACTTTTCCAGGATCATGTAGATGAATCTTCCTGACTACAGGCCCAACGCTATCAACTATGTCACCTAGCTGTCCTAAGGAAGAGGCATTGCAATCTAAAGGGAGATTCTAGCTCAACTTTGTTCCACTAAAAACTGCAACTCTCCAGCTTGGAAATCATCCTAAGAAAGTGTAACAACAATGCTACTTGCCACTACTGTGGCTGTAAGACCAATAACACCAGCACACAGGAGGGCTGCTAGCACAGGTTCTTTGATCTTTTCTAAGGAAAGCAATTTTAAGGGGTTTACAATCTCACTTTAATTAAACATACATATATCGCTCACTTAGTTCAGAGGAAGAAGTCAGCACCTTGAATTTCAAAGCAAATACAAACAGAAATTACAAATGGAGACAATATAAACATATCAACAGACAGGTTTCTGTCTGACCATAGCATATATAGTTACCAGAGAGAGAGAAACACCAGCATTGGGGTTTTCAAAGCTGGTGAGGGGGGGTTGTTCCTTGACAGCTACCCAGAGTATCCACACCCATACTCTTCCAATGAGTATGCCCCCAAAAGCAAAATGCTAACCTCTGAGTATACTTCTTCAGGGTCAGAGGGCATCACAACCATGTGACTCAAACCCATGTCACCTAGGCCTTCCTATGACTTAAGCAGATTATCAAAGATTCCTGATTCAAACAAAGACTTTTGATAGAAACAAAGGAAAGACTAGATCAAAGGCACTGGCCTTAGTCCCCAGAAGCACTCAATCAAAAGTCAACAAAAAGGTCACTTGGCTTGTCATTAGGTTTGAAAGGCAAGACTCATCAAAGGTTCTTGACTGCCTTAGTGCTGAGAAGCACTCCTAAACAACAAAACAAAGACAAAAAGTCCCACCCTGCTTGCCATCACAAAAAGATAAACAGGAAGGTCTGATTATTGTGAGACATCCCTCCTATCTCTACCCTTAACAACTTTCCCCATCACTGTTACCGTGGCTCAGTCCATCATCATCATCATCATCATCAATATAATATTAATGATGTTTGATGACCATGTTGATGACTACCATTTACATGGATCTTTAAAGTTTTCAAATATTTTACATGTGTTATTTTATTTGGTTTACAGAATTACTTTGGGAGGTAAATACTATTATTATCCACATTTTATAAATTAGAAAACTGAGCCTGAGAGAGGTTAACTGCCTTGTCCAATGTTGAACAGATAATAAGTATCTAAGGAAAGATTTGAACTCAAGCCTTTCTAACTATAAGTCTGGGGATTTATCTTCTAATCTATTATAGCTACATATAGGTTTTGCGTATATAGCATTCCCTCTGGAATTGTCACATCCTCCAATTTGAACTCACAGACTGGCCATCTGCATTTATCTTTGAAAAAGAACACTTCGGCACAAGTAGCTCATACAAAGTGTTCACTCAGATAGCATTTTAACAACAGTAATGTTCTCTTTATAAACCTGAAGGTCACTCTGCTACCATTCCACGTAGCAGCAAGGGCAGCGCTGATAAACACATGGACAGGTCCACAAATGCTTATTAAAGTACTGATTAAGTACTTTGTTATTGTTCAGTGATGTCTTACTCTCCATGACCCTATGTAACATAGCACACTGGGCCCTTGGTCATGGGGTTTTCTTGACAAAGATACTGGAGTATTTGCCATTTTCTTCTCCAATGGATCACCTTTTGTTGGAACTCTCCACTGTGACCTATCCATCTTCAGTAACCCTGCATGGCATAGCTCATAGTTTCACTGAGCTACGCAGGACTCTCCACCATGAAAAGGTGCTGATCCAGGAAGGACTATTAAGAACTTACTTACTATGTGGCAAACACCGTGCTAAATGCTGAAGCTCACTGATAGAGAGTTACACACTTAAGACACACTTGTGGCTCATGTCTCCAGTGCTTACAGGGTCCTACTATCTTTTCTCAGTATTCTAATGCTGTTTTCTGTTATGTTAATATATCATTAAGGCAGAATTCAGGACTTCAGAGAAAATCATGAATATGCCTTAATAGTCCAGAATCACAGGATAAAAGGAATTCTGTCAGTAGAAGGCAGAGGAGTTAAAGCATTTATTCAAGCTCCACAGTAGGAGACCCACGGACCAGAGTCCCCAATTCTATATCCTCCCAAGAACCTTCAAAACCAATATGTCCATCTCACAATAGTGACCAGGAGGTTACAGAAAAATGTTATGGCAGCAAGTCAAGCCATACTGATGCTTCCCCCTAATGCTAGGACCCTCCAGTAAGAAGATTTCACACTGGCCTCAAGCCCTTGCTCAGCACTCTCAGGTCTGCACAAGGGTCAGTCCTGCTTTCAGTAGCGCCTGCTGCCACCGCCACCACTTCCGCTGCCCCACCGCCACAGCTTCTGCTTTCTCCTGCCTCCACTATGTGTCAATCTCCAAGCTGTGTTCTCTCCTTTTATATAGTCACCAGACATCATCCCATTGACTAGAACGTCATCTGAGAGACCAGAACTTGGGCATCTACCATTGGCTCTAGTCTTAGCCACTCCCCCTAGGACCCTAAGAGCGCCCCCCTGAAGCCTATTCAAATGGGCAGGAAAGATCTTCTCATTCATTGATTGCCTTTACAGGTAATTAGAATGGGACTTTTTTTTGCTGTTTTCTCTTTTGGAATGCTGAGGTAATCAAGTACCTTTGATGAGTCTTGCCTTTCAAATATAATGGCAAACAAAGTAGGTCTTTTTGCTGTTTTTTGTTTGAGTGTTTCTCAGCACTGAGGTAATTAAGTGCCTCAGGGCCCTGAGATGTGTATATAAGATCTGAGGTTGGTATTTTTGCTTTGGGTCCCACATTCATTGAAAGAGTGCTGGTGACAAGACTTTGGGTAGCCAAGAGTCCTCCCCTCCCCCCGCAATTTGAAAACCCAGATGTTGGTGCTTCTCTCTGGTAACCATGTATTGCTATAGATAGACTGATTTGTGTTTGTTTGCTCTGTTTATATAATGTATGCTTGTAATTTCTGTTTCTATTCTTTCTGAAGCTCAGAATGCTGGCTTTTCCCCCTGAACTAAGTGAATGGTATATGTATATTTAATTAAAGTGAGATTGTAAAACTCTTAAAGTTGCTTTCTTTAGAAAAGCAGATCAAAGGAACTGTGCTAGCAGCCCTTCTGTATGCTGGTGTTGTTGGTCTTTCATCCCCACAACAGTGCTAGCAACATTGTTGTTACATTCTCTCATAGGCACAGTGTCTCTTATGGGTATATTGCTACACTGAACACCTGGGCCAGCTCTTTGCTGAATATCTCTTTGCAAGATGGTGTTGTTTATCCTTCTTTCTCTTAGAGGACCATGATATCAGGAAGTTGATTACATGACTCACAAGTGACTTGGATTTAAGTGAGGGAGAGCTTTGCAAAGTCACCATCCTCACTTTCTCCTCCAGAGCCTTCTGTGTCCAGTGGCAAGATATAGATCAGGACGACTAGAGAAGACCTCCCACAAGATGCTGTGGTTGTTGGGAAGAAGTGAGTTAGAGGAGAGTCAAAAATCCCCTTTCCTCCAGGAGATGAAGAATGATACTGTCAAAAGCAGGTTTCTTTAAACATAGCTGGCCCTCTTCTTTGCTGCTAGAAGTCATACTCCTCAATACCCCCTGTCCTCCATTATCCACTAAGGAGTGTTTTTCTTTTTTTAGGGTCACCAATGATATCTCTGATCATCAAGCTTGACTAACGACATTCTTCACGCTTTGCAAAGGAGTAAAAAGGTAGACGCGTAAGACCTTAATGTCTCCTTGTCTCTCTTACCTGCCCCTTACTTTCTGTAATTTTGTCAACTGTGCTGAGGAGAAATTAATTGCTTAGCGGTGTCCTAATCAATTCCCTACCACAAATACATGTAAATCACATGCTAATTGGCCTTGAGTTTAGGTAAGAATACAAACAAAAATGTCAGGATGGAGAAGATATAAAGGAAAGGAAGGTGACAGGATAAAAAATAAAAATTCAAGTCAAAAAATATTGCTCCTTATAGAAAATTAACCCACCTAACTTTGGTGGCACAATGGAGTGGTAAAAACAGCCAGTTCGTGGTTGTCTCTTGCTCTTCTTGCCATAGACTGAAGTTGAAATAGCTCAGTTATTTCCCTCATCCTGAAACTTTCTTTGATAGCTTATTAGTTAATTTATTCAAATATTCATTCAACAAATCTTACTTTTTAAAAACAATTAACTTTCCCCTCCAAAATTGAAGTACCTCTTAGAACCCAGAAAAATGGTTAAGCAAAACTGACAATCAATGCAACTGTGTCTGCCTGGTTTACAACACTCAACCTCTATTGTCCACTAGCTTTCTACAAAGAGGAGAGAAGTGGGTCTCATTATCATTCTCTGGAGCCAAGACTAGGCACCTAAAATGCCCTTTTTTGTCATAGGAAAAGGTATCCTTTTACTTACCAATTACTAAAAGATATGTCCACTTATAACAATTAACAAGAGAGGTCGATTGTATTTACCATTAATTTTGCTGCTTCAACACATATCTATTAAGCAGATAACAGCATTCAAGGGACTAT
Organism: Trichosurus vulpecula; assembly: GCF_011100635.1. Lineage (NCBI taxonomy): Eukaryota > Metazoa > Chordata > Mammalia > Diprotodontia > Phalangeridae > Trichosurus > Trichosurus vulpecula. Next base: position 279,550,513 of record NC_050576.1, on the reverse strand, counting down.
TTTAGGCACTAGGAATGTGTGCTTGCTTTCAAAGGGACTACAGAATAATTGGAGAAACAAGACATACCCAAGTAACTAAAATACAACCTAATATTATTAGAGCTAAGAGTAAGATACAACTAGGTATCAGAGAAATGAAACATTGACTTATAGACCTATTTCCTTCAATCACCATCATTTATTTGCTACCATTTGTTTAATACTTTACAATTTCGGGGTTTTTTTTCCATTCATTATCTCCTTTGATCTTGACTGCCTAACCTGCTTATTGTCTGTGCCCCATATTTTTGGACTTGATTACATTTATTATAGATGCTTTACCACTCATTTACTGGGAAAAGAGTGTCCAGGTCTGTGATTTCATTGGTGTAAGGGAATGGTATGAAAACTTGCTCCCCTCTCATGCCCCATGCAAGGTTAGCTAAGCAGTAATTTCGTGTTTTGTAGCTGACTGTGTCAGAAGTGAAGTGGATTGTCCATGGACACATAGGTAGGATACCTAAGAAATAGGACTTGAATCCAGATTTTCTGACTCGAAGGATAGCCTTATAAACATTATGACATGCAGTCTCTCCTACTAACTTATATGATTCTCTAATTATTCCTCAAGTGAAAAATATCTAATCTCTTATATGGTTCTCTAATCGTGTAAATATGTTTTCTCCCCAACAAGATGGCTGGTATTACCATCCATTGTCCCATCTTAATATTCTTTTCCCTTATGTATTTTGTGTGGTCATAACCTTATTCCCAGAGCTATTGCTGTGGGGTGTGGGGCAGGGCGTTAGAGGTTAATAAATTGTTTAAAAAATTACAATGTGACAAATGGTTATTTGGGTGGGGCTAAGAAGGAAGTCTCTAGGATGTGAATTAAGGGATTCTCCAAGCAATGCTGCATGCACTTAAGAATCAACTAGAAAAGTTGTGGGCAACTAGGTGGCACAGTGGATAGAGTGCCATGCCTGGAGTCATAAAGACTTATCTTCCTGAGTTCAAATCTGGCCTTAAATCCTCTTGGGCAAGTAATTTAACTCTGTTTGCCTCAGTTTCTTCATCTGTAAAATGATCTGGAGAAGGAGATGGCAAACCATTCCAGTACCTTTGCCAAGAAAACCCCAAATGAATTCACAGAGAATCAGACACAACCTAAATGGCTGAACAACAATAAGAAAAGTTGTTCTTTTTCAGTTGTTCAAGCCATGTCCTACCCCTCGTGACCCTGTGCACCATACTGTTTATGGAGTTTTCTTGGCAAAGATACTGGAGTGGTTTGCTATTTCCTCTTCCAGTGCAGACGTTGTAGCTGAAGGCAATAGTGGATTCTGTTTTAATGGAGAAGTAGATAATTGACTACACCGGCAGCAAAGTGACTACAATCAATTAATCAACTGTAAAGCATTTGGTCGGCAGTTACTCCATGCCAGATTCTAACCTAAGTGCTGGGAATGCAAACAAAGGCCAAAATAATCCTTGACCTCAAAGACCTTGTATTCTAATGGTGTCCATTTCTAAAGGCTTTGGCCCATCAACAATTCATGTTAACAAATTGAGTTCTGTCCTTTTGTAAGTATGATTGTTTAGGGGACTATGGGAAGAATATATAGTAGGGCTGATATGGCAAGGGGGATCTTTGTGGTTTCCAACATGTATAAAGCAGCACCATTCCAACACTGGGTAGTAAAAATACATTTGGACTTCTTTATTTCTCCACCATTTTTCTAGATTATTTTCATTGTAATTTCAATGGGAATGGTTATTTCACTGACTGTTCTTAGTATAGGCACCAGGTACATAGAGGGTTCTGGACGCTGCCATTCCTTTATCTTTGGGACCCCAAGCACTAGCTCCATCTAGCTCCACCCTTGAAGACTTTATTTTCTTCAAAGGAAAAAAAGGCTATAATATCAGCATTGTGTTAAAAACTCTCCCTTTATGGGCTGAGCATGTACAAATGGCATCTCTATTTTTCTAGACTCATTACAGAGATCTGTTCAACAAAAATCACCTATCAATCCACATTTACTTTCAGGGGCTGCTCATCATTCAGGAAGCAAGAGACCAAGCGGCTGAATCAGAAGCCCTAACTTCACAAGCAGCAGCTGTGGAAAATTCAGTTTGATTCAGTTGACCATCAGTACTAACATAGCCCTTGGACATCCAGCAGAGATTATGGTTCTGTCAATAAGGCCCCTTACAGCTGATCAAATTGACCAATTTTACCTTCTTCACATCACTGTCACACAAATGACTGGAGTTTCAGTGAAATTTTAGAAATACTGCTTTTGTGCATTACTTCTTCATCACCTTCCCTATCATTTTTGACATCATTGAAGCCTTCTTCCTTCCTTCCTTTCTTCCTTCCTTCCTTCCTTTCTTCCTTCCTTCCTTCCTTCCTTCCTTCCTTCCTTCCTTCCTTCCTTCCTTCTTTTCTTCCTTCCTCCTCTTTGTTCCTCCATTCTTGGAGACAGGGAGATAAACTGGAGGAAGGAAGGCAGTAGTATAAAGAAAGTAGATATTCTGTTGTTCAGTCAGCTACTAACTTTTTTTCTTACCCTGGACTGCTCAAGATTACACTGAATGGTATCAGTGCCAGCTGAGCATTATTAGCCTGGCATAGGTGGAAAAAAAGTAGTGTAGCAGCTACCTCCCAGCAATCCTGGACCAAAACAAGGCTATCTTCCTTGCTATCCTTCTGTAGCTTCCCTTCCAACTCTGTAGTCTTCATCCATTAAACAAAGTTTGTTCTTTTTCCATCCTGAGCAACTACTGGTGAAAATAGTGGTGCCTTACTGAAGATGCTTAATAAATATTTTAAATGTAATTATTGAGTTGAGTACTGAGCCCACCATGACTCTTTTTCATTCATCCCAACTTAACTAATTAGCAGGTCTAGGAAGCAAAAACAGGTAATACCTAACTAGTTAAAAAAAAATACCTGCTCTGTTTATTGGCGAGAATATCCAGAGATTACAGGGTTTCTATTACTATTGAAAAAAAAGTCACTCTAATTTTAAGTTACAATAAACAAAAGTGTTAATTACCGATTTCCTCCCTTTTTACCCCTCCCCAAAACCAAGTTTCTGCCAAGTTCTAAGTCACAGTAAATCTAATTCTGTATAGAAATTCAATACCTAATTTATATGAAGGATTAGTTAGTACCCTAGCTAACATCTGCTTTTAATCCACTTTTTACAGCATTATTTATTAAAAGGTAAGTATCATTTGAGGAAATTACTCTATCATAGTTTTTCTGGCCTCATAAAAAGCATTTCTGCTTTCTAGGTTGCTTTTTTTGGCTACTGGGAAAGCATCATACTTTAAAATACTTTTTGAACCCCTGCAAAAACTTTTTTTAAAAATAATTTTTATAATTTAAATTTTATAATTAATTTAGAACTAGATTGTGTCTACATTCACAGACTGGTTTGGGGATGGGATGGAAATTATCCAGTGAAGGCATCAAATGTTTGTTGAATGGATTCATTTTTTTTATTCCTAAAAGAATCATTGTGTCCCAGCATAGTGGAGGCTTTTGGCTGTAGGGGGTAATATGTGACTTGAGTGAGATTTGTCCTTGGTTCACTAAACTATCCCTTTAACAGTGCCCCCTCCACTCCCCAAACACACATCCTGGTCCACCAAGGGTCTTCATGTGCTGTGAAGTGGTCTATTTTCCCCATTGCTGCAGGAGCCGGTTTCCAGCTAGCAGTGAACTGATAAACAGAAATAATCACAATAATTATCTTTAACATCAATGGCAATTATTGGTATTATTGTTCATAATTATAGCTAATAATAATAATCATTATTCTTGTAATAGCTCTAGTACCTATATCCCAGGGAGGTTGTAGGACCCAAATGAAACAGCATCTGTAAAATGCTTTGCAAGTCTTCGCATGTTACACAAATGATGACCATATTAGGATTATTCTTGTTATTGTGGACAGTAACTGGACTAATCATCAGGACACCTGGCTTCTAGTTCTAGCCCTGTGATATCACTTGTCCATATCTTTATTTCCTCCCCTACAAAATGAAAGGATTATGTTCATTCTTTGGTGTGCTGGAGCCAATCCATAGTGGTTTGTGGAAGTTGATTGTTAAATTTTCACTTTGGAAATTGGCAAACACTATAAACCAAGGTTTGATTTACTGCTTCGTTGATTGTCTCAATTTAAGAAAGCAATGCAGAAAAATGTTAAGAATGCACATTAAACTTAAAAGTGTGTTGTGGGTACATTTTCTTTTGCAGGGAGAGATGGTTGTTATACATTTACCAGAATACTCCTGGCCTAAATGATCCTAAGGACCCTTTCAGTTCTAAGATATTAGGATATAAAGGGTGTACCAAAAGGCTTAGTGAAACTTTAATCTTTAATAAAGCATATAATAAAATACATATTCTCCAAAGACAAACCTTCATACTTGTATAATAAAGTATGGATGAACTCAGTTATACACTGTCTGCTCAGGAACAGATACGTGCTGATTAGTATATTATTGAGCATTATTATCTTGCTAATATGAAAGAAAGCTAATTTTCTTTCTTGGAAAATCTTTCTAATATCCTACCTTTTAAATGACATGTATAAACCTATTCCGCCATGCTAGAAAGAAGGTGGTGGTGGTGGTTGTTGTTGCATTGTATCCGACTCTCTGTGAGCCCACTTTTGGGGTTTTCTTGGCAAAGATACTTCAGTGGTTTGCCATTTCCTTCTCCAGCTCATCTTACAGATGAGGAACCTGAGGCAACTGGGGTTAAATGACTTGCCCAGGGTCACACAGCTAGTAAATGTCTGAGGCTCTGAGACTGCATTTGAACTCAGATCTTCCTGACTCCAGGCTTGGCACACTATCCATTGCACCTTCTAGCTGCCCTCAAGATCCCTGGCAGTATTAAAAGGTAGCAGATAAATTTAATTTCATTCTATCCTGTGCTTTATAGTTTAATTGATACAAACAGATCACCAGCTTGGATAATACAGACCTTGGTTCTGGCCTACTGATGAAGAGACAAAACAGAAAATGTGATTTAGATGGCTCTGGCCTTTTTGGTGGGGGGACAAGCCAGAAAGTGTGATTTAAATGACCCAAATGATTCTTAGTCTCAGGCAGGTACTATTTCCCAAAGGAAAAAAAAAAGCAATAGAAGATATCCATTCACTTTGACAGTGTGCTGTGAAAGGAGGGAAAACTAGAGCTGTTTTGGAGTTGGTAAAGCCCTCCTTAACTAAGTTCCTCCCCAACAAAACACACCATGGTGGGTCATTTTCCTGAAGAGGGCATTTGGGGTCTGTGGGAAGGAGTATCCTGGATCATCTCAATCACTGGCGTTGGTGCCTAGGGAAAGAAGCAATCTCTAAAGCATCCAGGCGGTAACCTTTACTTAATTGGCAAGATGGAAATCGATGACACATATGGTATTAACAATTTTAGAATGTGGATTAGTTTTTAATGATAGCTGATGATTTAAAAAAAAAAGAGAGCTCCAAATCATCCTCAGACCATGACTTGTATGAATCCTGAAAAACTCCCAAAGTCTTTTCTGTGTTTCTTGGGGAGAGTATTAACTGGGAATTTAAAAAAAAGGTTATGATGCAGAGAGATTAAAAAAAACAAAGCAAAACCAAAAACTTGTATCTTCCCTCCTCCCAGCCCAGGAAGTGATATGGTTCTTTGTGTAGACAAAAGAAGGAAAAAAAAAACAAACCTTTTTTGTTTTCTGTCTTTTTTGATGTTGCACTGGAAAGTGATGAATTTGGGATCAGAGGAACCAAGTTCAAGTCCTCCCTCTGTCACTTACTACATGTACCACCTTGGACAAACACAGAGGTGAAGTCACTCCAAGGTCTTCCTGTTATTACCATCCTTAGCATTGCCTGGTTGGTACATGTAGGAAGGATCAGTTTAGTTAAGTTAGGGAAAACTGCTGGTGGGTTTAGCTGCTTGGCTAATAACATCTACAGGAAAGACTACTTTTTCTATATGATATCTTACCTACTATGTGCCAGACGCTGCGCCAAGTGCTTTTAAAATATTATCTCATTGGGTCATCACAATAACCCTATGAGGTACATACTGTTACTATTCTCATTTTATAGTTGGGGAAACTAAGGCAAACAGAGCTTAAGTGACTTGCCCAGAGTCATATACACAGTATGTGTCTGAGGTCACATTTGAACTCAGGGCTTCCTGACTCCAGATCTAGTGCTCTATCCATTGTACCATCTAGGTATCTCGGGTCTATAATCTTACCAGGTCTATAATCCATACTCAAATCCCAAAACCACTAGGATGTCTTTGCTCACTCACCCAAGCGAAAGGGTGGCTTTTTATCATCCCCTTTCTTTTTGTTATTGATTGAAATCTCCTACTAAAATCCTACTCTGATGCCTTATGGTAGCAATAACATGATGGATTTTCAAAGGCATTGTTAAAAGGGTATAAGCTTGTATGTGCTGCCAAGACTCAAGTCCTCCCTGTTTGAAGGCGTGGGGCAACAGCAGCAGTAGAACTGGGTGGGTCTGTCTTTATCCAAGTTATTCCTCCATTAGAATGGAAATACCTCCTGAGCTGAAAGGTTATCTTACTTTCTTGACCTTATCATGTTTTGGTCCTTGGAGTACCTTGTAATATTCTACAAAATTGATTGGATACATCCCTAAACAAAGACAGCAAGAGAAAAAGAAAGAAATCTAAATAGATTTCTTTCTTTTCCAGAGTGATATTAAAAATGATTGCATGTACTTTGTAGGGCAGGCCGTGTTTCTACAACACTTTATTGTGTTGGAAAGTGATGCATTCAATCTTTTTGTCTCCATAATGCCAACCAACCAATTGGACTCCCCCACTTCCAAGCCCCTCCCTCCCACCCGTTGATTCAGGCTTCAGGAGATATAAACTTTTTTTTTTTTAATAAAAAGCTGACCTTGCCCCCTGGGACCTCTGCCCAGAAGGCAGAATTAATAGCACCCACCAGAGCCCTAGAGCTAGGGAAAATAAAAGAGTAAATGTTTTTACTGTCTCAAAATATGCTTTCTGTGTTCTACATGCCCATGGAGCAATTCGGAAAGAAAGGGGATATCTGACAGCAAAAAAAAACTCTCCTATCAAAAGTGCCCTTTTCCTTTTATGTTTTGGTGTTGCCATAGTCATCTTTAATTCCCTCCAGGGAAATTGCTTTTTCTCTGTACTCCTTCTGTGCCTGTTTGGTCCTTGTTTGCTTAACCTCCTTGCCAGGTTTGTCTCTTCCAGGGTCCAAGCTAAGATTCCAGATAACTGTTCAGGCTATGTACCCCCTTGAATGGGACCCATCTAGGCAGAGAGAGCTCTACACCCCTTACCAGTAGGAAGCAGTTTCAGAAGCCAAGACCTTCATCCCTTACCCCAAAAGAATTTCAGTCCTATTTGTTTGAGGGGGGAATTTTGGGGGTAGACTGGGAACCCCCTTGAGCTCTGCTTGAATCTTCCCACTTGATCTGGAATTTGCCTGAGGCTATAAGCATTTCATTATTGCTATGCTGAAATCTCTGTTACTTCATACCCTTGATGCTATCAAAATTCCATTCTCTTAGTACCTGGAGTCTGACCTCTAGTGATCCCAGTCCCATCAAGATGCTGCCTAGACTCCTCCTCAAGATCCTCCCTGGACCCCTCCTCCCATCACTCCAGACTGCTTGATCACCCCTAGATCCCTCCCACAGTCTTTCTGTATATAAGATCCATCTTGCCTCCATGAAGGTCCTCAGATTCATTCTGGCCTGCTTCACAAATGCTCAGATTCCTTAAGAGCCTAGCCAATATGGTGTATCTTTAATACACTGTTTTTCTTTGGCTGAAAAAAAAAATTAAAAAGCTGAATCAGATATTTCTAGGCATCCAACTGAAGATAATGTAGGCTACATGTTACATAAGAGGTGACAATGAGTAGACGATATAAACCTGTAGGTGTCCTGGACTCTTCCTTCATATGCCCAGTGTTGTTATTTAGTCATTTGTTTAAGGCATGTCCAACTCTCCATGACCCTATCTGGGATTTTCTTGGCAGAGTGGTTTGCCATTTCCTTTTCCTTCTCCGGCTCATTTTACAGATGAGGAAACTGAGGCAAACAGTGTTAAGTGACTTGCCCAGGGTCACACAGCTAGTTGGTGTCTGAGGCCAGATTTGAACTCAGGTCTTCCTGACTCCAGACCCAGCTCTGTATCTACTGTGCCACCTAGCTGCCCTTATATGCCCAATAAAAAAAACAATTTACATGTCAGACCTAGTACATCTTCAAAGTATTCATGGTCTCAAAGCTTTAGAACTGAAGGGACCTAATATATAGATCACAGATTAAGAACTAGAAGGAACATACATGGTCATCTAGGCCACTCCCCTCATTTTACAGATAAGGAAACTAAGGCCAAGAGAAATTAAATGACTTGTCCTAGGTCACATAGGTAGTAAGAGGCAGAACTAGGAAACTGAACTCCTGTCCTGACACCAAAGCCAGTCTCCTTTCTTCTGTATCATACCGCCTCTCATAATTTTACTTGAAGGTCATAACTCCAGCCTAGAAATTTACTGTGGTCAATCTATATTTTATTGGTCATTAATTAAGAACTCATATACTTCAGTGTTTTCCAATGGACTAAAGGCAAGATGAAATTAGTACAGAAAATCACTGAAAGCCACATATGGGAGTCATTGTTCTTATACAAAATTTAACACTATTAATGGAGAAAATCTTAGGTTAAAGTACTATAATTGGCCAAACAATCACAGGTACACCTTAGCTTAAGCAAATCCACTCCACAGTATTAGTAATTCTACAAATTCAGAGCAGGAAAGGACCTTAAAGGTTATCTGGTCTAATTCTTTCATTTCATGGGTGAGGAAGCTGTGGTCCAGAGCAGTTAACAGACTTGCCCAAGTTAATATAAGTCGTAATGAAATAGTCAGGATTTGAACCCAGCTCCCCTAACATCCAAACACAGCAGAGATGATTATCCATTTTACAAAATGATTCACCATAAGCTCTAAATAGCAAGTCATCTTCATGCATTTACATTAATTCTGTTTATTAAAAAAATTAATCAGAAACATATTTCCTTGGTAAAGTGACATAGTCTTATATTCTGTAGTAATAACATGTGGATTGATATACACAAAGAATTTCAGGTACTATGTTAATGTATTATTTAATTTTAGTTCAGTAAATATGCTCTGGTAGGTAGTCCCATTTCTAGAAGTAAAACAGACAAAGATGTTTTTCTTTTAAGAAAAGTAGTGTTTTAGGCCGAAGTTGATCTTATACCAGACAGTATTGCTGTAACCCAACAAAAAAAGTAAGCAAAATAAAGATTATGGCATAGGTTACTTAGGCAGATGCGATTTCCTTTTAGACATAAAACCGACTCCAAACATGAATCTACTGAAAAGAAGAAATCACGTCTATATTCTTTACAAATTCTCTCTCTTCCTCTGTCTTTTTGTCTCTGTCTCTCTGTCTCTGTCTCTCTGTCTCTCTGTTTCTCTGTCTCTGTCTCTCTCTCTTGTTCTGTCTCTTGCTCTCTCTCTCTCTCTCTCTCTCTCCCTCTCTCTCTCAAAAGTGACCTTTAAACTACCTTGAGAGATAGCAGCTGACTAGAAAATTACAGTTATTAGTAGGATATTCAGAGATTAGCGTATTTAGAATATTGCTTAAAAAAAAAATACCGAGACAGATGTTAACAATTTGCAGTCCCCAAAGATGGCTACAATAAAACCCGACATTGTAGTATTTTAAAGGATGATTTGGGGGGTTTGTCATAACATATTGTACCTGGAAACATTGCATGTGGATAAGGAGAATTACCTATTCATTTGCATAAACTGTAGAGCACCATTAAGTCTATCCATCAAACCTTCCCTTGTGCCCTAAGGGTAAAATGGGTAAAGGTTTGCCTCTCTTATCATCCCAAATAGGCACTTACGTGTTCATAATTTTTGGAAACTGTTAACATGACTGCTGCTTAATAGTTGTTATGAATCCAGGGGTGGGCCTGTCCCACACAGGCAGCAGGTTTGGATGGTAAAAACCCTAGCCCCATACTTGGGAGATAGGAGTTATAGGCTTCACGCCTGATGTATTGCTTTATTTACGAGCATTCAAACACTTAAATATTGTTTATTCCCTTTTCTGCTTAGGAGGAAAATATATTCTAACCTTCTCTCCTACTCTGTATACTTGCACTAAGAAGAACATTACTTTATGGCGTCCTCCATAAGTTTCTCTCTGACCAGGGGAACCAGGGGAGATCTGCTGCAAGCTGGTGTCTCTATCTATCTATCTAACCTATCTCTGACTCACACCTTCTATGAGACCCTGACCAAGTCTCTTACCCTTTTGGAACTCTCAAGGACTTGATGTTGAGGATAACGTTGTTATCTTTTGGCAGAAGAAATTTCTCTTGGCGAATTCCTTACACCGGAAATTCCAGTACAGTGGTACAGTAGAAAGGGTGCCAGATTTGGAGCCAAAGGAACTGAGTTCAAATCCTAATTCTACCGATCCTATCTTTGTGGTGTTGAGTGTATCATTTAAACCTCTTTTAGTCTCAGCTTTTTTTAATTTGTGAAATGAAAAGGATTGGTCCCTTCCTGATATAAATTTATGATCTAATGATTTCTATACATTTAATTTTCTCTAATTAGGACATACCTTTGATTGTTTTGAAAAAGCAAATTATACCACTTTGACCTAACATTTTCTCTATCAATGGTTTTAAACTTTATAGAAGTACTATTATTTTATATGTAGTTTCTAATGTTAAATTTTAGTGCCATTTTAAGTTAAGAATATTTAATTGTCTAAACTGTTAAAGCTTGAAATGACACTAAAATTTTTTGGGAAACCATGTATGTCCACTTGGTGGCTTTCCCCATTCTACTTATTCTGAAATAACTTTGATACTTCAATGTATATCGAATTGCTTGCTTTCTCAATGAGAGGTGGGTGGGGAGGAAGGAAGGGTGAGAATTTGGATCTCAAAGTTTTAACAATAAGTGTTAAAAATTTTTACATGTAACTGGGGAAAAATAAAAAAATACTAAAAAATGAACATGAAACAAAAAAATAACATTGATACTTCAATGGATTCATTATTTCATCAGTCGATCAGTAGTTAATTATTAAGTATGTGACAGGCATTATTCTAGATATTTGAGATTTATCATGGCTTAATGGTAATGGACTTATGGTCAACAGTACCTAGGGATTACCACAGATATTAGATGTATGACACTAGGCCAATCACTTAATCTCTCCATCCTTCTGTGAGCTGAAAAACAGGTGAATGGGATTCAATGGCCTATAAGGCCCCTTTAACTTTAAAACTATGGTCCTATGAAATACAATAAATGGAACAACCCCTAATTTGAGTACATTTACGTTTTAATATGGGGAGCTCTGCCCCCTCCCACTGATGAAGAACATAACCTATCCAACTTACTCATCCTACGTTATTGATATTCGTGTTGTTTTCAAAATCCTTCATAAAAGTTCCCAGTTGCAATGTTTAAGAAAAAAAATACTGAGGTTGTAATGAATTGCAAATCCAATATAAATCTGTAATCTGATATGGCAGACCAAAAAACAAAACAGAACAAAAACAACCCAAACCGGTATCATTTTATACTGCATGAAGAGGGCCAGAGTTTCCAGGAACAGGGAAGTGATAGTCCCTATGTCACTCTAACCTCATTAGAACTCATCTGGAATATTATCATTTCTGTTCACTGTGGCTCAAGAGGACATTGACAAACTAGAAATCGCCCAGAGGAACACAAAGATGGTACATCCATGTCATATGACCCTTGCTGTAGGAAATGGGGATCTTTATCCCAGAGGAGCAATTCTGAAACTTTTTGGCCTCAGTATTTTTTTATGCTCTTCAAAATTATTGAGGACCCCTAAGACCCTTTATCTATATGGGCTATATCTACAGATATTTGCCATATTAGAAACTAAAACATAAATGTTAAGTACATATTTGTTAATTCATTTTAAATAACAATAAACTTATTATCTGTTAAAATAAATAGCACTTGTATGAAAAGTAACTATATTTTCCAGAACAAAAAATAACATTAGTGAGAAGAGTGATATTGTTTTATATATTTTTGCATAGCTCTTTAATGTTTGGTTTAATATTAGACAGCTAGATTCTTATATCTGCTCCTGCCTGCATTCAATCAGCTGTGATACATTGTTTTGGTTGAGGAATATGAAGAAAATCTGGCCTCACACAGTTATGTAGTTGGAAAAAGGGAGGATCATTTTAATAGGAAACTAATGTCTTAATATTACATATGAAAATAGTCTTGACCTTTTGGACCTCCCGAAAAGTATCTCGGCGACCCCTGCCAGAGTCTTCAGACCATATTTTGACAACAACTGGCTTAGAGAAAAGACTCAAGGAAGGAGGCTGGAGAGCTGCCTACAAGAATTTGATGAGCTGTTATATGAAGGAGGAATTTTGTTTGGCCACAAAAGACAATCAGGAATGATGAGTAGAAGTTGCAAAGAGGCAAAGCTAGGCATGCTATTGAAACTTCCTAAGGATGAGAACTATTAAAAATGGAATAGCCTGCCTCAGGAGGGGGTACATTCCTCCTCCTTGGATGTCATGGAGCACAAGGGATGGCCACCAGTCAGGTTTGTTGTAGTAGAGACTCCTTACATGTAGAAGTTAACTAAATTGTTGCTAAGGTCCCTTCCACATCACAGATTCTGCAATTTTATGATCTACCCAACTCATTGGAAGCCATCTTCTGGTTCTTCTAATATTTTTTCTAATACTAGTGTTACATATAGGATATACAGTTATTATTCCTGTCCTCATTTGATAACAAGCTAAAGTATTCCACAGATCTATTGTGAAGCATCCCACGTTAGGCCTTGCCAGTCTTCCTTGCCAGGGCAGCTAGGTGGCACAGTGGGTAGAGTGCTGGGCCTGGAGTCAGGAAGACTTATCTCCCAGAGTTGTATTCTAGCCTCAGACACTCACTAGCTGTGTGATCCTGGGCAAGTCACTTCACCCTGTTTGCCTTAGTTTCCTTATCTGTCAAATGAATTAGAGAAGGAAATGACAAATCATGCCAGCATCTGTGCCAAAAAAAAACACTTGAAATGGGGTCATGGAAAGTCAGATATGACTGAACAACAAAGTTTTCCTTTATGACTGGTCATATTCTAAATGTATATTGAATGCATCTCCAACTCATAGAACAGTGTATGGTATATAATACTTAATAAATGCTTGTGGACTTCACTTAATAAGTGCTTCTTGGTTGATTGTTTAATTGAAGGATGAAGACACAGAAACTACGTGATACTAAGAAAACTGTCTGAAGAAACTGTCTCTCCAGGCCAGACTATAACACTACCCCATCTACCTGCTTCATAATATATATTATGCTATTAGTCATAAGAAGATCAAGCAAGAGACTATGGATCATTCAATGCAAAATTTAAAAGACAAATGCAAGATCATTTTTCTAATGATGTGATAACTAAACTAAATGCCTTTTATTCAAACAAGTAGCTTATGATATTAACTTAAAAAAACTTTATTAAATCTCATTCTCTTGGTTAGACAAGCCACAATTTTTGGACAAATAGGGCATCTTTGGGATTAGAGTAATGGTGGAAAAAAGAGAAGGCGAGGAGAGAAAAGGGGAGGGGGAGGAGAAGAGGGGAGAGAGGTGGAGAGAAGACAGAAAGGAAATCAGAAGGGAAGGGAAAGAAAAGGAAGGGAAGGGAGGGAAGATGGAAGGGAACAGAAGTCTAGATGGAAAGGAAGGGAAGGAACACTGGAAAAAAATCAGCTTAATATCAGGTACACTGATGCCCCACCCTTCCCCCCAACCACATTCCCCAAGCCTCATCCTTATGCTGAGAGCTAACAACTGAGAGAGATGAGAAATTTGGACAAGAAAAGTTCAGACCAAACTCTCAGAATTGTATCATCCATAATGATCAAAGTCTACACTTGTCCGGGAGATGGACCCAGGGAAGTGAAAGTGCTAGGAAAACAGACTCAGAAGGTCAGCCAGGCTTTTCTGAATCCATAGGACATGTATACAGCCAGATCAGAAGCAGGCAGAAGTTAAGTGCTTCATGTATTTATGGTACAAAAACAAAAGCAATTCTCTGTTACACAATCAATTAACACCAAATTATGGAGCACAGAGCAACCCAATCCAGTGGAGCCTGCCAGAAACATTTTTCATTAAACTCTTTATCATTTTGCTCGAGATATGAAACCATGCAAAGCTTTTTAGGATGCTGCTTCTCAGCTTTCCAAATGAATTTACTGCATGTCTATAAATCAAGTTTATTTCCTATGTGTCTTTGTGGTAGGCATCCCACTGTCTGGAGACATCCTGGAGTGAATGAACTTTCCTCTTGCCCAGATGTTTCAGGAATGCAGTCCATTTTTTTCCTCCTTTCCCTCTCTTGTTCTCTTTTTAAATCACTAATTGTCATGTTTCTCATGATGGACAGTTAAAAGTTAAGTGCTTGGGAGGATGTGGTTGCAGGACCATGTTAAATTAGGGCAAGTCAGGTTAGGAACTGTGACATAATTAATGTCTACATTTCTGACCCTGAACTTGCTTACCCTCACTGTTGACCCTGAACTTGCTTTATGGTTCTTCTCATGAATTATGGTTGTATGGAAAAGGACTGAAATGAAAGATTATTTTCTCCCTTTTCCACCCTAAAAGGATTTGAGAACTTGAGTGGATTTCCCTTGATTGGTTTGTGTTTGAAATGGCGAAGTGTTTAATTTTTCCCCTTTAACCTGGTCACCCCGCTCCTCAAGCACTTTCCCACAATCCTTTGACACTTCCTTCCTAATATATACTAAGGTTGAGAAAATGGGATTTATGAGCTGGTATGCAGGAAAAATATTAGATTTCTGCTTTTTTGTAATTATAAAGGATGTATATATTTGATCAGTCTACTTTAGAGAATGAGAGCTCCTCATTCTTGAGTAGTTTACAATGTGTTCTAAGTATCACATATCTGCTTACACTAAAAAAAAAATCATTTAGATGAACTGAATGTATGAGAGCTCAAAACCAATAAGTTTAAATTAATTAACAATACCTATGTTTTCCTATTTGAATTGTCCTCAGATGATTGAAGATAATATTCTTTCTGGCTGTTTCTCCATGGTGCCCAAAGCATCAAGTTTAGGAGTCAATTATCCGGATGGTTGATGGTGTGTGTTGACCATACATTCAGATGTTTGACCAGATTTTACCCCATTCATAGGCATGATTTGAAGTTATTGTGGACACAGTAATAATATGGCTTGGAGAAGTCAGGAGTTTTATTGGTCATCATCAAAAGCCCATTAACTGTTGAAACCTGAGAGGTGAGCAAGACTTCCTTGTCAATCATAAGCCAGAGATGGGGAACAAGATCTCAGACTGACAGACATATCGTTTCAGATTAACTGATTACATTATAATTAATCATTCTGCCTATAAAGTCTCTATTTGGCAGAAAAACAGAAATGTTTGGTGGGGATGAATAAAACTGAATGCCTGCCTCTTATTTGATGTTCTCTAAAAGCCCCTCCCACCTCCCACCTTGGCCACCTCTCTGTCTCTGTATGTCTCTCTTTCTGCCTATCCGCCTGTCTGTCTGTCTCTCTGCCTCTCTGTCTCTCTGACTCTCTGTCTGTCTCTCTCTGTCTATCCCTCTGTCTGTCTCTCTTTCTGCCTATTCCCTGTTTGTCTGTATGTCTGTCTCTCTCTGTCTATCCCGCTGTCTGTCTCTCTTTCTGCATATCCCTCTGTTTGTCTCTCTGCCTCTCTGTCTGCCTCTCTCTGTCTATCCCTCTGTCTCTCTCTTTCCTCCCATTTCTTTTTCTCCATTTTTTCTCTGTTTTCTCTGTTCTCTCTATCTCCTTTCTTTCTGTCCTCTGTCTCCCTCTCTCTGTCTCTTTCTCTCCATTTATCTGTTTTCTTTTCCCTCCCTCCCCATTCTTTCTGCCCCTCACTCCTCTTTCCTTCCTCCCCCTTCCTCTCTCTGTCTCTTTTTCTGTTTTTATTTTTAATGCATACGTAAGCCTATAGTACTCCCTCAATGCCCCAGTAAAAGAAGAACAAAACTAACATAATCTTGTATTCTTGGGCCATATTCAGAAAGCTATGATTCCCAGAATGGTAGAGGTGATAGTCTCACGGTCTCACTCTTGTCGGACTGCCCCTAACATATTGTGTTCAATTTTATGGACCAAGCACTGTGATGGGTGCTTGAGAATTGCGGAAGAAAAAGGAGAACATTTCCTCACCTCAAGGAATTTAGGTATTGCTGATGAGAAATAATAGGTACACAGATAAATCAATGTAGAGTATATGAAAAATCAATACAAAGTAATTTGGGGAAAGGGGGAGGTGGTGTGCTAACACTTGGGAGTGTTTACAACTGGGGCATCAGGAAAGGCCTCCTGGAGAAGGTAGCCTCTGAACAGAGCTTACTCCTCTGATTTCCAGTAGCTTCTTTCCTCATGCATGGCCTACACCAGGCTTATCAAGATTGGCTTCTATCACACAGAAACCCTGGAAAAGTGGTGTTTTGTTTTGTTTTGTTTTTAGCATAGTTTCTGTGTCTCCTTGACACTGGATGGCATACATTGTTGTCTGCTGTCATCCTAGAATTTTAACCCAGATGTGTCCCCTCCTTCTAATTGGAGATTGGAGATTTGGTGCTAACCTTGTGTCTGACTAGGCTTTGAATCTCTGTTCTACTTCTTGCTAGTTGTGTTACCTTGGGCAAGTCACTGAACCACTGGGACCTTCCCCATAAATTGAGGAGGATGAACAAGATATTTAAGATTTCTTTCATCTTTAAATTTCTAATGGTCTAATCCCATGATCTTTATTTGGTTACAAGATGCAAGGGCCATATATAAACAATAGGGCATGGATTCTTAACCTTTTTTGCATGTACCATGGGCTCCTTTGGCAGTCTAGTGAAGCCTATGGATCTCTAATAAGAATATTGATTTTAAATGCATAAAATAAAATACATAGGATTATCATGGAAACCAATTATTCTGAAATATAGTTATGAAGATGATATTTAAAAATAAAGCTTGGACCCAAGGTTAAGGATCCCTGTTGTAGGTTTAGATCAACCAAAAACCCGGAAAAAAAAAACTTGCCCAAAGTTTAGGGTCTAATTTGAAAGATAGTATCTATGTTAATGTGGCCATCTTGGCATGCCTGGGATTCTTTAGTGGTTGTGATTTTTTTTTTTTTTGCAGGTGGGCTGGGGGCAGGGGGTGGGGGTGATTTAAGTAGTTTTCTTAGTGTGATATGGAGAGTCATAGTATTCATAGTGTTAATGTGATAATATCTTTTATTAACATTAATAAGAATAATTAAGACATATGGCACTTTAAGGTGCACAGAGAACTTTACAAATAACATCTCATTCTATTCTCAAAAAACCCTAGAAAACAAATGCTATTTTTTCTGTTTTATTGATGAGGGAAATGAAGTAGACTAAGGTGAAGTGACTTGCTCAGGGTCACACAGCTGATTAAGTATCTGAGATTGGATTTGAACTCAGGTCTATCTTGACTTCAGGCCTAGCACTCTATCCACCGTGCTATGGTGGTAGATTAACTATATTAACATCTAGAATGTATTAGATGAACAATGTTCTAAAGTGGGACTGGAATTCCCTTTCAGCAAGAACATGAAAACACATAATAGAATTTAGGTCAAATCACGAAATCCCCTTGTAAGCTCTTCATTTAAACATCTATCTGATTTTCTGATACAGGGAATTGAAATTACGTTGCCATTGACCTCTGGAGGAAAGGCTTGTCAGAGCTTAATGAACAATCTTACATCTCTGGGCCTCAGTTTCCTCCCCTGTAAAAAGAAAGTTGGATCATAGTATCTCCTACTTTTCTTTACCTCTAACTACCCATCATGGCAGTCATCCCTAGCCATTTGACTATGGTATAAAAGTGATAGATATCTGGTTACCTGAGCCATATCCCTTTTCCATGATTCTTATATTCCCTAAAGAGAAGAAAGTTCAGCAGACCAATATCTCTCATCCCCAAGGAGAGATTTCTTTTTATTTGCTATCTTAACAGTTATAAGATTTTTATTAAAAATCTATAAGGAAAGGCTGGGAGATCCCTGATTTCTCAGTCTTGCTGAGTTTCCCAGTTGGAAGACATTTTGGTGCCTATTGAATCCAATCCATTCCTGACTAATAATTTTCCCTATAACAATGGTTCCCATTTGGTGGTTCATGAACTTCTTTAGAGTAAGAGACAATTGTCCAGTTCATTAATAGCACTTTAAGCAGTAAATAATCTCTCAATTATGTTAAAGATATATTTTCCCTCTGCAACAACAAGCATGTACATGTTTGAAGCATTATAGGTTTGTTTTTGTAGTGATATGAAACCATCATGATCATATACAAAACAACTTTGGAATACATATGAAAATGACATCAAACTCTGAATGCTTCTGACTAAGTATATCAAGATTTTGCAGCTTCTCAATCTATCATCATCCCTTCCCCCTCTCCTCCAAAAAACTCATGAGTTTAACATTCAATTCCAGTAAATCAGTCACATGCATATATCCTCATTTGCATTTTGTGCATTGCACCAGAGTAGCTCCCTCACCTACATCTTAACCTGTAGTCATACCTCATCAGTCATGATCATGTGATCAAGGTGTTATAAATACATGGATTCTTAGAGCACAAATGTCAGGATGTTGAAAACCATGATTTCCAGGCATTGCATCATAGGCCATCTTGAAACCATCATCCACCACTATGTGTCCTTCAGAAACACAACCTTTGTTGTTTTTCCTTGCAAAATTGTTTGTTTTCAGATTTAAATTTAAGCTTATGTTGGCATTATTCTATCTGCCAAATTTTCAAATGAAATGATTGGCAATATTGATCAGTTTTTCACTAGAGCTTATGGATCGTGTAACCAGTGTGCCAATGTAAAAAGAGAAGAAAGTCATCTTTGAAAAGAATGCATAATTAAACTTTAAGTAAATTTATTATTTAACACAGCATTTGTCATTAGCCAGTACAAAAATAAACAATTTATGTTGTAACTAGCTATTGACTGGTTAAATAGCTAAACTTTTAAAAATTAATTTCCAGCTATCAACAAGGGAGTTTATAAAATCTCCTACCATTTTATACTATATATTTGTGTGAGCAAGCATTTTCCCTTTATTTTTATTTTCAGTAAAAATACAGAAATAAACTCAATGGAGAACCAGATTTTAGACTGTGTTTGTCTGGTGTTAAGCCAAATATTACAAACCTTTCTTTGTTCATAAAACAAAGTCCAATATCAAAATGAAGTTTATATGTCATTATTATATTGTCAAACAAGTTCCAGGTTATAACTAATTTCATTAAAATGTTATTGATATTCAATAAAATATGTAAAATTAAAAAATAAGGGGAAGTATTACAGATGATATTCAGCATGTAAGGTATTGCTGGATTATTTCTTTTGATTTTTAACAAAATACCCACCTAAAACATTTATAATCGTTTCATAGTTTAATACTTTTATATTTAATTTTAGGTAAAACAAGTTTAGTTTTAGTTTTAGGTAAAACAAGTTTTTATAATTATATCACCTAAATTTTATTTTGGAGGTTTTTTAAAGAGAAAAGTTATCATTGTAGTTATTGAAAGCACTTAATGGATAAATGTAGGAGAATATTATGCACAGCATATTCAATCACCTTTGGGGTTCACAAAGTATTTCTGTTTTTGTTGTTATTGAAAGGGGTCCATAGAACAAAAAACAAATTGGGAACTGCTCTACAATGTGCCCAATAAAGGGTACTTGAAGACCTCAAATCCTGGGGAAAATTCTAGCTACTGAGGCCACCCACTCTATTTGAGGGTAGCTCAACTTTTGAAGAGTTGGGTTTTTTCCCCCTTTTTATTTCAAGGCCAAATTTTTCTCTTTTGAACTTCTACCCATTGCCTCTACTTCTTCCCTCTGGGAAAAAAGAATTAATTGAATCTTTCTTTTAGATGATAGACCTTTATATCTTTGAAGAGAGATATTATGGACCCCCTTTTTCCTTCTCTAACCTTCATATCCTCAGTTCCACCAAATCAAGCAGTCCTCAAGGCTCTTTATCATTCTGCTTTTCCCTCTCTGGAAATCTTCATTTCATCAATGTCCTTCCTAAAATACAGTGACAAGATCTGAATAAACTATTTCCTATGCAATCTGAGCAGGGCAGAGTATATTGGGATTATCACCTTTATATTCCTCTTAATATAGCCTGAGGCTGGGAAAAATTGTTACTGTGAAGAACAGTCTTAGCTCCATGGCTCCAGGGGGCATATTTTTGTGCCAGCTACAGAGTAGAAAATCAAGCATTAGGGTGATTAGCCTCTTGGTATTTTTCACTTTTATTCAATGTAAACAATATTCATAATTAATACTAAGGTAAATAAATCCCTCATTTTTTTGTTGTGGCTTTTCTACTGTTTTGGTAGTCTTGTATTTTTACTTCCTCTATGTATTGAAAACAAATTAAACTCAGTAAAATAGAAGATCCAGGGAATACAGCAAATAATTATTCCTGCCAAGTATAAGGATTTAGCACCTGCATATTTGGAAAACGTTCAAATTGGTTTGCTTTGTATGGGCTCTAAAACTGCTCCCAAGAGCAGAGAAAATCTCCTTTGGATTTACTTGTCTTTTATTTATTTATTTATGAAAATGCATGCAATGGATGCATTAGATTAGGTTCCAAGGGCTCCAGATACCTTCATGAGCCTTGAAGATATTGCATTTTAGGCTCCTCTGGATCATATATTGGAGTTAGGTTTGGGGTTATTAATTTGTAGACTTGGGGCCGGATGGATTATATTAAAGCAAGGATTTGTATGCCTTCAAATAACTCATATTGCCATGTAGTATTATATTTCTCAGTGGCGAAAGGCTCACAAATGGCTCATAAATATTTTGTGAATGAAAGTTTGGGGATGATATGATAGTTTGTCATTGCCAGGGTGAATTCACGCAAGAGAGAGAAGAAAGGGAGTGC
This sequence comes from Trichosurus vulpecula, assembly GCF_011100635.1. NCBI lineage: Eukaryota > Metazoa > Chordata > Mammalia > Diprotodontia > Phalangeridae > Trichosurus > Trichosurus vulpecula. Next base: position 279,529,392 of record NC_050576.1, on the reverse strand, counting down.
TCCGGAAAGGCTGCAAATGTTGGAGAACTGATTTAAAGGCATGTGTAGTGTCTCCTTAATTACTTCAGAGATGGCTTTGGTAAATGCAACTCTAAATGGAACAGGGAATGATTGATAACCTTGGTTTATGAGTTGAAATTAAAAATTCAAGCCAGAATGTACAGCTGAGGAAGTATGGGGCTACTCATTAAGCTGATCTAGGTTCTCTGAATGCTGTCGCTCCTTTGACAACACCTGCTTGTGAAGACAAGTAGGAGTACCCAGAAAACCCGGACCAAATGTCTCCAGGAAAAACAAAAGCAGAAAAACCACACAAACAAAAATATCTTTGGGTAGAGGCTACAGAAGGTCCAGTTCTTTGGTAGCCCCCATGTAAAGGCAGAAGACACAACATTCTTCAGTAGATGGCAGATGTGGATGGAGGAGCAACAACCTCTGCATTCCAGCCTTGCGTAAAATCCCACTAAACTCACAAGCACCCTACTTTAGGGAAATTCTATCATTCAGAGAATAGAGACAAAAATGAGCATCTATTCTAGACAGTCCTGTAAAATCAATGTACCGACTGCCTGGTACCCCTACAGGGAGACTTTGCTTGGATATACTCATGTCAGACTTCATAGTTGTACCTACGTAGTTGAGTCAGAGGAGAACATGGTGAATTCTACTTTTGATCAGGCCAACAAGTCAGAATGGGATAGGAATGAGGGAGCAATGGAAAGGAAGTGAGTAAATTATCAACCATACCTTATATCCCTACTTCCTGATCTGGCACTAGATTAAATTTCTACCACATTTGGCATAATGACCATTTTAGGAGTTGCCAAGAAAGGAATACACATACACATATATATGTATGTGTGTGTGTGCGTGTGTGCGTATATATGTATGTATGTATGTACGTACACACATATACGCATACATATACACATATATTACGTATACTTATATAAATATATATGTATATATGTATGTGTATATATGTATATGTATGTACTTTTACAAATCTTAAAGTACTATATTAATAAATAAAACAAATGGCAAGCATTTATATAATTCCTATGAATATTATCTCATTTAATCCTCACTGCAATCCTGTGAGGGAGGAGCTATTATTATCCCCATTTTATACTTGTAGAAACTGAGACAAAAAGAGGGTTAGTGGCTTGCTCAAAGTCACATAGTAGTCAGTATCTGAGACGAGATTAAACTCATGTCTTCCTGACTCCAGACCCAGCACTCAACCTACTGCACCATCTAGGTCCCCCCAATATTATCCATTATTATCTTACCTTTTTTGGATTTGATCATTTTAGAAAAAAACCTAGGTTATGGAACTGGCTCAGCCTTTGGTTCACATGTACTTGTACCCCATTTTGGACTCCCGCCATCTGTCCACAGAAAGATATTTTCTCCTCCCCTTGCCTCTCACCCACCTTTGTTAATGCCTTAATCAAGATCACAAGTCAAGACCTTAAAATATGAGAAATATGTTTATTTTTTGCTATTAAACTAGAGCTGACTGGAAAGAAATATGCCTCAACCTCCATGTAGCTCAACTACCACAAAGTGCCATTTGTTATAGGATGAAACCTTTTTGGACCATGTTAGAGAAGGTTTAAACTATAGGAGGCAGCTAGGTGGGATATTGTATTGAGTACTGGACTTGGAATTAGCAAGTGCTGAGTTTAAATCTTGCCTTTTCTACTTACTAGCTGTGTGAACCTTTGTAAGTCATTTAATTTCTAACAGCCTCCTTTTCTTCATTTCTATAATAAAGATGATAATAACACCCCTCTCACAGGGTTATTGGGAAAATCAGATATGTAAAGTGCTTTGCAAACCTTAAAGTGCTACACAAATTTTAGCCTTATTATTATTAAAGAAACAAAAGGATCTTGGTATAAGGCCCTTGGGGATCCTTTCCCACAGAAAGAACCTGTGAACTCTAGTTTTGTGAGGTTCCAGTGCATGGCAAAATTCATTTGTACTTAAAATCAAAAGGCATTCCCATGCATATTTGGTAATACATTATAAAAGACCATTGTTAAAAATAAATTGTGACCTTTGTATTATAATTCCTTTGGTTTAAAATCATTAAGAACTCATTTATGATCGGGATACACACACATATAGTAAATGATGGAGAGTTACTAATGAATAGAAAGCAGAATGCATAACTGTGAAAATTATATTTAGGTACTTAAGCACAGCTGGGATATTGATGTTTTATTTTGTAATTACATCTAACTTTTTAAAGATTAAAGTCATTTCAGAACCTCTCATTACTTTCTCCTTCTCCAAAGCCACTCTTTCTACTTGAATACCTAGCTGAGTGCCCTGAACACCCATGGACTCATGCAATCAGCTTGGTTCTCCCCCATTACATCTGAGATGGAGTTGGTAAGATCCCCTGCTAAGAAGACAGAGGGGAAAAACACAACAAAATAACCTTTATCATCCCCCCCACCCTCTCTAGTTTCTGGTTTATGCTTAAAATAAAGTAGAATTCTTAAGTAGAATTTTCAGCACCGCTACATGATACTTAAAATGCAGATGGAATACAGCACTCTCACAAAGCAGGAGTATAGCAACTTAATGGTAAACAGGAAAACCATTAGCTAGCTATACACACTGTCTACCCATCCTACGTTTTGCCACCTACCACACCTATTTTGGGCTCTGTCTTCTGAATGCTGAGCAAGCACATGAAAGAGTTCCATAGAATTGCTGTTTCTGCGGGGGGCAAAAGGATACCACAGAAGGCTAGCCCATGGATGTTGACCTACACCTCTGTTTTGCAGCAGGCTACTGGACTCATGGAGTCCCTTTTGATTTGGCTGCTGGTTATCTTACTTAAAACTATGAAGTCTATCTCAAATCCTAATCCCTAGTCCTGCTTTCTTTCAGTCTTCCTGTGTGGTTTCAGAAGTAACATGTAATGACTTACAGAAGGGAAAGGGAGTCCAAAATAGTGGACCCTTTGCTTTCAGCATATTTCCAGTTAAAAGCTTCTCGGATAGAGCCATAATGACAGAATCTCCAAATTTCTGGAGCTTTAAACAGAGTCTTAACTGTTAGTTATGCTTCCCTGCCCCTATTCCTGCAGAAAAAAAGCAATAAAGGCATATTGGGAAGGGATATGAGGCCTTTTATATTCTTTACAAGGAACACCTGATATGGCTTCAGGTTTAATCTAGGGAGAAATGACCATTCCCTAATGAATTACAGAAATTTACAGCAGCCATCGCATTTAGATCCCAGAACTTTCCCTTATAAACATCTAAAGGGGGAATGTTGCCAAATCTGTAAGTATAAATTAACCACGGGCAAGTTTCAGCATCAAAATGATAATGTTGGTGTCTTTGGGCCATGGAAGTAGATGATGGCATATATTATAATAATAGTATATTTGTTTTCTGACAACCATTTGTATATGGAACAACCAAAGGGCCTTAAGCAAATTGTATTCTTCCTGAAATGCTAAAAAACAAAACTAAAACAAAACAAAAAGCTACCAAAGTTCTGTTTTGTATACTAAACAATTTTATCTATTTAATAAGTCTTTATAACATATACACATATGCTGTGCAAGATACAAAGAAACAGGGCTAATGATCCCTGCCCTCAAAGTACTTACAATCTAGTGGGGAAAACAAAGCTCGCATATTAGATACTTTAAGATAACAACGTATAGCAGTGTATGACTAAGTGTTAAATATGATTGGTGCCAACATCATTTCAATATGCCAATAAATCCATGATGCATCTTGGGAAGTCTCTCCAGTGGCAACTCATTCATGTCTTCTCAGCTGGGATAAAAATATCCATGTCTTTATATAGAAGATAGGGCAGCTATCATAGAGGCTTTCCTTGATCATTAAAAAAAAATCCATGCTTAGCAGTATGGCACTAGAGTTATGCATTCATAGTTTCTGATTTTAGTCACATAGCAGGGCCATTTCATCTTCCTATCATTTTCAACATTTAACACATGGTCTGGTGCATAGTCAATAAACATTTATTAAACATAGTAGTGCTTGCTTAATGAATGCTTGTTGACTTACCTAAATGACCTACAGATACTGAGTGATCTCTTTTTGAATCACATCTTTGACAATAATTAAATTCTTCAGTCCACCCAGAGCTATTATGGTAAGGATAGCATCTCAGAGTTGAAAAGGAACTAGAAACAATCTGGTCCAACCCAAAACTAAACAAGAAACTGTGACAACTGTCCCAATAAGTGACCATTCAGTCTTTGTTTGCAGACCACTTTCGTCTTTGCCTCCCCAGTACTAAGCTCAGTGTTTGGCACATAACAGATGCTTGACAAATGCTTTTTGGTTGATTTGTGGTTTGAATCTCAATTTTGCTTTCTCTTCCATGAAGTATAATTTTTGGAACTAGACCAGCCTACACAAAATTGGTTAAAGGAAGTGATAGCCAAGATGGATAAGAAGAGAGACCAAGCTTCCCTTGATAAGATCCTTTCACCAGCCCAAAGTGAATTACATTCTAGGCTTTTGCATTTGTTTCCCTAGCATAGTTTTTGCACATGTTTTTCAGTTGTTTTAGTCACATTCAACTCTCTGTGACCCCATTTGGGGTTTTCTTGGCAAAGAAAGTGGAGTGGTTCGTCATCTCCTTTTCTAGCTCATTTTACAGATGAGGAAGCTGAGGCAAACAGGGTTAAGTGACTTGTACAGGGTCACATGGCTTTTAAGTGTCTCAAGCCAGCTTTGAACTCAGGAATATGTCTTCCTGATTCCAGGCCCAGCACTCTATCCACTGAACTACTTAGCTGCCCATTTATTTGCACATAGTAAGCACTTAATAAACATTTTTTTTAAAATCTTCATTCATTCACTCAGTCACCATCACTCACAAAAAGGAAGTAAAACTATCCTAACGTTACCTGTTTATGATGAAACACTGCTGTCTCTTTATGATCCCCATTCCCTTTTGCAGTTGTTCTCTGAAATCCCTGTAATTATCTGCTGTAGAAATTTACCCAGGAATTGAAGTTAAGCTCGCTGACCTACAGTTTTTTGCAAGTTCCTTTATCTTCTATTTTTTTAATTGGGAAAATATTTGCTCTTCTCCAATCCTTTGGCACTTCTCCCATTCTCCATAACCTTCCAAAAATGACTGAAAATTATTCAACAGTCACATCTGCCAGTTCTTTCACATGCCTAGAATGTAGTTTACTGAGTAGGAGAGTAACATGGTCAGTCCTGCCCTTCAGGAAAATCAATTTGGCGGCTGTGCGGGAAAATGGATTAGGGTAGGAAAAGTCCTGGGTTAGTACAGTGACTATGACCGATGATTCACCCATGGTGAATCAGAAGGATGAGTTAGACTGGTAAGAGGAGGATGAGGAAAAAGCATGAAGAGCCAGAAAGGGGTAAGAATTCAGGAGGAAAAAGGAGTCATCTTCTACACATTGTCCTGTATCACCACCCCCAAGCAGTTCCTTTATCACCATTTTAATTTTCTTTTTCCTAATGCCATAAAACATGTCTGCTTGTTACCTTCAGCTTTCCTAACCAGCCTCAGCTGACACTAAGATTGAACTCTCCTGACATTATTTTTAAAAGACTCTGACACACTTTAATATTTATCCTCCATTACCCATATTCCTTGCCATCTTTCATACATCCTTAAAAATCTAAATTGGTTGATGGGTTATTTGTGTGCTCACATCAGTCTCTATGTACAACTGTTTTTCCTCCTCGTTAGAATGGTATGTCTCTGTGACTCTAATGTTTTATTTTTCCTGAACTGAGTTACCAGGTGGAAATTAGCTTATGTAGCCCTTCTGTTTATAGTTAATGAGTCCCTTTAAATTGATATTGTCTAATATAGTTGGGCAGTGCAGTGAATAGAGATCTGGACCTGGGGTCAGACAGAACTGATTTCAAATCTGAAATCATATGCTTCCTGTTTGTGTGACCCTGGCACTAGACTTCCTTCAACCTCCACATCCTCAGCTGTAAATTGAGAATAATAGCACCCACCTCTCATGGCTCTTGTGAGGATCAAATATTTGTAAAGTCCTTTGCAAACCTTAAAGTGCTATATATATATATATATATATATATGTAGTGATATATATATATGTAGTTATATATATAGTGATATATATACATATATGTATACATATATACACACGCATATATGTATATTATATATATTTATAATGCTAGTTATTATTTGTGATTCTGCTTCAACCTTTCACTTAATACACTTTGAGACTAAGTTACTAACTGTACTACCAATTACCAGCATCAGGAAAATATTCTGACAGATAACCTTGATATTCCAGGGAGTCATTAGCAACTATGGGCAATTGCAAGCCCCTTTATGCCTAGGGGTACAGCTATTCTCCCTTCAAAGACTGTGAGTGAGTGAATGAAGAATTTATTAAATGCTTACTATATGCAAACACTGTGCTAAGTGCTAAAGATACAAATGGAAAATGAAGATAATCCATGCTCTCAAAGAGCTCATTTTCTAACAGTGGAGACAGTACATATGGAAGGTTTCGGTAACAAGTCATTTGGAAAGGTCCCAATGCCCATAGGGTGCAGCAACAAAGTTGATGTTACTGTTTGGTCTTTAATGGGATTTCCACTGATAAAGTGATATCAGTTTCTGGTGTCGAACCATTTGCCAGGGTCAATTGCCAAGGACTTTGGAGACAAGGATTTTCTTTTCTGAGTCTTCAAGAGATGTGGCTGTAGGAACGATAGGAGAACGTTGCCAGTCTACAGAGGTTGCTTCCCAGGATGATAAATGATAACTGGATTGGAAACATTGCAACTCCCAAAGCTCTTAGTTTCAGGGTCCTAGGCTATCTCATCAGGGTTCAGGGGAAGATAATAGTGAAGACAGTGGTGGAAATTTGCCTTGCCTGGCAATGTCCTCTGTCTCCCCCAGGTATTCACTGCTTCAGCTTTGCTACACTATCTGCCCTGTGACAGGCAGTTGGTGGAGATAGCTGGCTCCTTCATAGGAAGTGCTTTCCTATGGTGTTTGTGAAAGCTGGGCTAGTTGCAGAACCAGTGGTAATACGTTACAGTATGAAAATAGCAAGTAAAAATAAGATGGAGGGAAATTCACAAATAATAAGTATAACTTTGAATGTAAATGAGATGTTTATAGTACCTTTCTTTGTGGTGGCAAAAAAAGTGGAAATTGCAGGAATGGCCATCAATTGGGGAATGGCTGAACAAATTGTGGTATATGATGATGATGAAATAGTACTGTGCTGTAAGAAGTGATGAGCTCAATGATCCAAGAAAGGCATGGAAAGACTTGCACAAAATGATGAAAAGCCACTTGAGCAGAAACAGGAGAACATTGTATACAGTAACAGCTTATTGTTTTAAGGATGACTTTGAGAGACTGAATCATTTTGACTATTATATGTATACAAATTAAAAATAAAGAACATATGAAGAAATATGCTATAGCCATCCAGAGAAAGAAGTAGTAAATAGAAGTATGTATAGAATATATGTGTGTATGTACATATATACATACACTACATATACATATATACATACATATACATATATGCCTATTTGTTTCTAATGGTAGCCATCTCTAGGGCAGGGAGAAGGGAAGAAAAAAAGGGAAAAAAGGAATTTATATGATAATTTTGTTGTATATTTGAAGAGAAAAGCAAGTTGTACATGGTAGATTTGTGGCTTCATGTGCAATCATCTTTTTTATAGTATCATGTTATAGAAATGCTTGTTTTGTTCTGCAAATTGAAAATGAAATAAACTTGTAATATAAAAAAGAAAAAAGTATACACACATACATACAAACACACTAATCTCAGAGGGGCATGTCTGAAAAACTGTATGGAGCAGCTAATGCTAGTGTAGTTGAAAATCTTTTCATATGTCCACAACATTAATAGAGCAGATGTTCTCAACCTGGAGTCTGTGGACAAATTTCAGGGGCTCCATGAGCTCAGGGAAATATTGCATCTTTGTTTCACTATAATTTTGTTTTATGTTCTTAAAAATATTCTGAGAAGTGGTCCGCAGGCTTCACCAGTTTCCAAGGGAGTCCATGACTCTGAAAATGTTAGGTGAGGATTCTTCCAAGGAGACTTTGTTCACTTCTCAATTATACATAATTCTAGGGATTCTCCTTTTACTGCAGCCTGTGCCGAGTGATAAAGCATGGCTGAGTGTCTTCTCCAGAAGGATACAAACAAAATTGTGTGTGTTTGTGTGTGTTTGTGTGTGTGTGTGTGTGTGTGTGTGTGTGTGTGTGTGTGTGTGTCAGGGGGTGGCATTCGAGTGCGCAAGGTAGATGAGATGTAGGAAAGAGAGAATGTTGGAATGTTTTCCCTCATGACCATCCTACTCATCAAGGGAAAATAATACGAATTAGGTCATAATAGACAATTACTTACATTTGCCGCAGTTTTTTTTTCCCGTCATATGGAACGAATAAAGATATTTGCCTACAATTTGTTCAAGTTAGAATGTTTCTTGATCTCAAGACCCCAAGACACAGGAGAAAAGGAGCAAAAGGTCATCTGGGTTGACCATTGACAGGTGCACTTTCTTTCTAACCGTAGACAAAAAGTCAACAGTCATGCATGTGTTGAGGCAAGATTGATGGCACTATAAATAATTTGTTTTTCACACACAAATCAGGAGTGATAGTGTCCAATAAGGATGAAATAGCAACTCCTCCATTTGGCATAGAAATCTCTTTATAATCTGGCTCCAGTCTTTTTCCAGTCAAATTTCACATTGTTTTCCCTTGTAAACCTGATATTTCAGATCAACTGTCCAACTTGTTATTCCCTGTAAAAGACAATCATCCCCTACCTCCCTTGCCCTTGCTGGTATTGTCCCCCATTAATGGAATGCACTCCCATATCCTTAGAACCTTTAGTAGCTTCCTTAAAGGCTTAGCTCAGTCACACCCTGTTTTATGGAGCTTTTCTTGATTTGCCCCATTTACTAATGCCTCCCCATCCACAAATCATATTCTACTTACTTTGTGTATTTTTTGTATTGACTTATAGTATTCGTGCAATATTGCTTCTCACCAGTGGAAAATAAGCTCTTTTAATTTGGCAATTCAACAAGCATTTATTTAGTACCAACTATGGGTAGCTTCTCTGTCAGGTTATTTGAAAGTCCATTTTCTTCCTCCTTTGGTACATGGTAGAAAATCAATGAAGGCTTTTGATTGACTGATTCAGTTATAGGAGATCTGGGCTCTAGTCATGGCTTTATCTTGGACAAATCTTTTGACCAACTCTGAACCTTTGTTTCTTTATCTATCAAATGAGAAGTTTATATTAGGTGATCTTTAAGGTTCTTTCCAGATCTGGCATTCTGTGGTTCTGAGATGACTAGTGACAAAGTTTAGGTTGTAGGCAGTTCTTACATTACAGAAAGAATGTGAACAGTTTGCTTTTTTAAATATGGCATAAGCTATAGGGATGAAAATCTCTTGGTACAAATGTATCTTGTGGGAGACTTCCTGATCTGCTTAACTGGGTTCTAAAATCAAAAGGGAAACAGAAAAAGGAAAGAGTCTTAATCCAATAGGAGAGGGTGAGAGTGGAGAGCAGAGTTAGAAAAATGGACCAGTTACCACTAAATAAGAGAAAAGGCTCAAAGACTCTGTTTTCTAAAGCCAGGGACAAAAAGACACAATGGGGCTGAGGACGCATTTCCTTTTAAAGGTCCAGTGAGTCATCGATTTTCCTTGCCCAATGTCTGAAGGTCTATTCCTGCTCTGTGACCTCTGGTTACATGAAGAAGAGCTAAGGAGATTTCTTCTCTATTTATACTTTCACCTAGCTCCTCAATTCATTTTTTATGCAGCAAAATGGTGACAGGCTGCAATCATACTCATCTATAGGTACCTTTCCAAGCTCACTGCACATTACTCTCCTCCATGTTCTGTATGTGCCAGCCAAACTAGTCTCCCCTGTTCTCTGAGATTAACCTTTTACCTCTTGATTCTGGAGTCTTCCTCTCTCCTAGAACACACTCACCTCTGGCTTTTACAATCCAACACTTCCTTTAAAGTTCAGTTTATGTGCCGTCGTCTACCAAAATCCTTTCCTCATCACCTTGTTGGTTATTGTTGTCTTCTGACTCCTCAAGTTACCTATTATTTACCACTCCCCCAAACTTTTCCACCACCATCCCACAATATAAGCTCTTTGATGGCAGAAGTTTTTTCTTTCCTTCTTAGTTCTTAATAAATGCGTTTTGTATTGAATCAGATTGCATTGGATTATGGAAAGATAAACCTTTACTATCATTCTCTGGATTGTATTTATTAAGTATGGTATATTTATCTCTCTCAGGCTAGATTTATCAGAGAAGTTGATTAATAGGAGGAGAAAGATTACAGGGACCTAATTGCCCTGTTGAGAAACTGTTACCTACAGTCATAAGCATTGGCCAATCTCCCTATCCACACTCCCACCCCACCAAAAATTTCTACACCACAATTTTACAAATGCAAACAATATGGGAACCCCACCTCCTTTGGCTTTGTTTTCTTTCCCTCAAATCAGAACAAATACTTTGATGGGAAAGGTTACAGTACCCAGAAGGTTTAACACTACCTTCTTGTACTATGAGAATTTCTGATTGGCAAAGGCCCAAATCTTCAATCACTCCGGCTCAAATCTTTGGTTAATGCAGTTGATTTAGGACATTTCCCCTGACTGACTGTTCAGGGGGAAAAAAAGGAGAGCGAAGCTCGGATGTATAATGGGCAAAGTTCACATGGAACATGGAACATCCCTACATCCTTCACAGTGATTTCCCTAGTGATAGCTCAGAGGCTAGAGTGAGTGGCATTTTTTAAGTTCAGGGCATAGTCTTTCGTTGGAGGTCAGGTTTCTAATTTCATACCTTAGCTCAGTTCAGAGAGCAGTGAGCACACTTTGCTGCATAAACTTGGACTAAATGTAATGTATTTATTTGTTCCTCTTCAAAGAGATAGTACTCAAGGATGTGCGATGCATAGGATTCCTGTGTAAATTTCTCCATGGCTCAAAGTGTTGAAAACCAAACCCAGTTTATCAAAAACACAGCTGCTTTCTTTGGGGTTTCTGCAGGCTCATAACAAATATATATTTTTTTATGATCTTGTGAGAACACCCTGAGGAAAACAGCTGCGTTATTGTAGACACGAAGAAATCTCAGATGAGTTTGAACTATTACAATTTAAATAAGAGTGCTATTTTCAGACCCTTTTTTATTTTAAGATAATTTAATTATTTTATTTTTTCCCTAAATATGTTACCCAGACAAATAGAACAATTACCCTAGGGACTGCTTGGTACCACAGCAAACAAATTAAGGGTTCTAATTGAGAATATCAAATATTGTGCTACATGGTTAATATTGTCATAATAACAGTATTTACATATGTGGAGTTATTTACGATGATCTTTTTATTCTACCCAGTAGGAAGCTTCAGAATGATACAGATCGTTTTGTAGGTCATGGATTCTTAACCTGGCATCCATCATGAACTCATTTAAAAAAATATTTTGATAACTGCATTTCAATAGAATTGTTTTCCTTTGTAATCCTATGCATTTAAAAACATTATTCTGAGAAGACATCCATAGGCTTCACCAGACTGCTAAAGGGGTCCATGGTGCTGATTGTGTCAAACTTGAGGGGGTCTATTCCAAGCTACTTACATGTTAGACTTTCATTTTGTGGTTTAAAAGAATGTGCCCTTTAAGAGACTTTCTACTAAACTGAATCTGTGTCCTTAAGCAGCTTATCAGATTAGATTGAAAAGTTTAGCTGACCTAAGTCTTCAAATCTCATGGAAATGCTTGGAATAAGAAACATAGTTATGCAAAAGTCAGGATAATAACTCAGAATAATGTAGTACTTTAAGGTTTACAAAGTGCTTTCCTTACAACATCCCTGCAACGTAGTTAATTTATTCTCACTCCTGTTTTGCAGATGAAGAGAGCGAGTCTTTAAGAGTCAGTTTAAAAGTGAGTTGACAAGGCTGATGATACTGTTTGTATGTTTTGGAGACATGGTTCAAATCTAGGTGTTTCCAGGCTCAGTGCACTGCTCTTTTCAAACATGGCTCACCATTAATCATCCTCCTGCTCCCCTTCTCTTCTTCTTTTTCTTCGTCCTTTTATTTTCCTTCCTCCTCTTCCTTTTATTCTCCTATTCCTCTCTTCTCATTCTTCCTTTTTTTGTAATCGTTCCTCTTCCTCTACCTCTTCCTTCTTCATCCTCCTCTTTCATCATATTAGGTCAAGGCCATAGGCTATATATGCCTCAGACAGCTCCCTAAAACATATATACTAAGTCCTAGATGGGTTGCCATATGTACTGGTAGAGGGAATTCTCACAGAGAATTTCAACATGCTAAGAAAATGAAAATCCTTTGCGCGTTCATTTATCATCATCGTCAACAATGAAAACAACAAGCTTTTGGGTTATTATTGTGTGAATAATGAGAGGTGCCATGTTCAAGTGACAGCCCCGAAGCCAGGAAGCTCCGGATTCAGATCCTACCTGACACATAATGGCTAGGGGACTTAACTCCTCTATGCTCTAGATAACTCTCCTAAGGCTGAAAGTTGAAGAGAATGTGCTGACCTGAATTAGTAGAGTGAACCCTACCTTAGGAGTTCCAAATATCCTGGAAATAATAGGTCTGGTCCCTATCCTGATGCCTATTATATTAGATGAATGGGTTGTAAACAAGGACATAGGTGTCATTTTACACACTGGACCAATCAAATGTATCAGTCAAAGTCTCCATAGCCTTGTCTTTGAAAGGCTTTTAAGTCACCTTACTGCTTATAACTTTAGTGGCAGTATGTGGATGGTAGGAGAGCATTGCATGGTCCCTATCATGTCGAGCAGATATGTAGTCAAGCAGCAGCAAATTCAATGGATTGAGGTCCTGCCTGATTCAGCAGGGCTGATATTGACACCATCTCCTATGGCTAGTAAAGGGAGACAACATTAGAGAGTGAAAACACGGCAGATTTAGATTCAAACGAACCAAGTTAAAATCTCATCTCTGCTGTCAACTACCCATGGGACCTTAAGCTAGTATATTAACCTCTCTGGGTCTCAGTTTCTGCATCTATAAAAAAAGAGAGTTGGAACAGATGACTTCCATGGTCTCTTCAAACTCTAAATCTGTGATTCCCTGTGAATTTAGAGCTGAATTTGAAAACAGTTTTCTAATATCTCTGCAAAACTACCCAAAAAACCCCCATCATTTTAAAAATTGAACAGTAGAATTTTTCCTGTAAGGGGGAACATTTTCAAAAATGGAAGTTTTTTTTCCTATTTGTCACTTCTCTGTCTATCATCTATCTTATCTATGAGAGAGAGAGAGAGAGAGAGAGAGAGAGAGAGAGAGAGAGAAACACACACACACACACACACACACACACACACACACACACACTCACCACCCCCCCCCCACACACACATTTTTCCAAGGACTTTGTTGAACATCTTTTGAACCTAGTATATGAAAAAGAAATCACTTATATCTTTATCCACATCTGTTTCATATCTTGCAGTAAATGTTTGGCTTCCTGAACTTTTTAAATCTAAATTACATTGTATTGTCCCTAATTCTCTAGTTTCAGCTCCCCCAGGGTATAACAATGCATCCCTCTGGAGCTGTGGAGAGTAGACTTTTCCTCTGTCAGGCCACCCTCCCTGCTGCCCCTCCCACCCAGCTATGCATTACTGTCCCCAGAGAATTACATGGTTCAGTCAAATTATCCTCTAACTTTTAATAAGTCTTGAAGGCTGCATTTCAGGACTTGCATTCAAATATTGGAGCTAGGTATGGAGAAGATCAGGTCTCATCCCCAGCACTGTCACCAGGGAACCAACATCCCTTCCCAAGTTATCCTTTTCTATTCCTGCCCTGCTATAGGCTGTGCCCCCAAACAGGTCTGGGCAGCTTTGGAAATTGAGAAGTCTCCTTCTATTCTGATGAATGGTGCTAGAGAGACCATCTTTCTTTTCTGTAGGAAATCATAAAAGACTGTTTTCCCTAGGTTTATGGTAGCACCTTTTCCACCACTATCAAGAAAGCAATTCCCAAACATTTTGGTTTCAAGACTATCCCTTCTACACTATCAAAAATCATTGAGGACCCCCTACAGAACTTTAGTGTATAACTATCCATATTTACTATATTAGAAATTAAAATGGATTGGCATTACTATGACAATAGTTTTGACTTTCTGGATCCTATGAAAGAATCTTGTGGACCCTTAGGGGGTTCTAGACCAAACTTTGAGTACCACTAGACTAGAGATCAGTCTTTAATTAAAAGATTATTTTATCTATATCCATGGAATATGTAATGATGATGTAGGATAGCAGAAAGAATACTGGATTTGGAGTTTAGAAGACCTGCATTTGAAACCTAATTGTATTACTTACCACCTTGTGACCTTGCGCAAAATCCTCCTCCTCCTTGGATCTCAGCTTTGTCATTTCTAAAATAATGAGATTGCACTAAGGATCACAGATCCTTCTTGCTCTAAAAATTATGATTCTATAATAATTTATCCCCCACCAACGCCAACAACAACCTCCTGCTCCACCTTACAATATATTGCTGCCTTACCTGAGGAACGCAATGCTTTTTAGCTACAATATTCAATTTTGTTCCACATAACGACAGGATCTTTTACTGATTCCTCCCTGGGTACAAAAAAGATCACCCCACTGAGTTGGCTGTCTCAACTCATGTCTAGTACAGCCTCCTCACCTTTAGAGCCCACTTTAAAAGAGGCTAGAATCCTTTTTTCTGAAACAGCTATTAAAATATGATGTGACAGGTATGAGACAATAGCAGTTACTTGGTACCCGGACTGATTAGGCAGAAAATAAAATTAATAAGCCCAACTCACTCCACCGAAAAGAGAGAACAGGAGAGAAGGGATTGTATTGTAGAGGAAACATAAAATGTCAGAGCTGGAAGGGCGGTCATCTAGTCCAGCACCCTGATTTTATAGATGGGGAAATTGGGACACCAAAATGAGAGTTTCCAGAACGACAGGGATAACTGGTAGCAAAGCTCTGGTAAGAGTACAGGGATATTTAAACATAGAAGGGAAAAACATTGGAAAAATGAGAATTAGATGATCGTATAACAGGTGAATTTGGAACTGACTGAGTGCAAAGGGATTGGGTTAGCGCACAAAGAAGAGCCATTACTTATTCAATATCAACTTGAAGAGAGAGAGTAAAGGCTGCTGTCCTCGGTCCTGTGTTGTCTAATTGTGTTAAAGGATGAAGGCCTAGATGGTACGCTTATCATATTTGCAAATGGCTGAAAGGTGGAATGATAGCTAACACCCTCAATGACAGAGTCACCATCTATGTCAATAAGCTAGAAACATGGTACAAATTGCATCAGGTGATAGTTAATAAGGCTGTAGTAAATGAAAAGGGGAGCTAGGTGGTGCAGTGGATAGAGGGCCAGGCCTGGAGTCAGGAAGACTCATCTTCCTGAGTTAAGATCTGGCCTCAGACACTTGCTAGCTATGTGACCCTGGGCAGGTCACTTA
Organism: Trichosurus vulpecula; assembly: GCF_011100635.1. Classification (NCBI taxonomy): domain Eukaryota; kingdom Metazoa; phylum Chordata; class Mammalia; order Diprotodontia; family Phalangeridae; genus Trichosurus; species Trichosurus vulpecula. The sequence goes on along the minus strand of NC_050576.1, from coordinate 279,513,785 downwards.
ACCCTGTTTGCCTCAGATTCCTCATCTGTTAAATGAACTGGAGAAGGAAATGGCAAACTACTCTGGTATCTTCACCAAGAAAACCCCAAATGGGGTCACAAAGAGTGGGACACAACTGAAAATAACTGAACAATAACAAAAGTAAAGGAAAGTCTTATACTGATAAGAAATCAACTATAAAAGTGTACGTATAGAACATGGAAGACATGGATAGACAGCAGTTCATGTGAAACAGATTGGGGTTAGGAACTTGTTTCCAGTATGAATTAATAATGTGATATGGCAGTAAAGAAAGCTAGTGGAGAGAGAGCACTACAAGAATCAATGAAGGAGGAAAGTCAAGACATGAAGAAAGGCATGTTCTCCAGAATAAAGGAGGTTCATCATCTCCCTTTGCTCTGCCCTGGTAGGTGCACATATGGAGTATTCAGCTCACTTCTTGAGACTATATTTTAGAAAAGAATTGACAATCTGATTCTAGAAGAGGATCATGAGTCGGTTATTATGAGAGGATCATCAGTCACTTATTAAACCTTAATTAAGTATGTGCCAGGCACTGTGTTAAACAAAGAAAGATGAAAGACAATTCCTGATCTAAATAAGCTCACAGTCTAATGGAGGAGACAACGTGAAAACAGTATATGTGTATATATACACATAGATTTATACATGTATGCATATATGTATATTGTCTAGATACATGCATGCATATATACACATATATACATACATAATAGAGATGTGTATGTGTACAGTATACATGCTATATATACATACACATATACACATCTATGTATGTGTGTGTGTGTGTGAGTGTGTGTGTATGTAATGGATTCAGTCAAAGGGCCACACTTGAGGACCTAGAGGGCCACATGGGGCCTCAAGGCTACAGGTTCCCCACCCCTGACCCAGGGTATAGGTGTAGGCCCTCAGCTGGATAGCCATCTGCATAGAAGGAAGACTTTCCAAAGAATATATGGGGCTGATCTACTTGTTTCATATCAACTTTTCAGACTTGACACAATAAAACCATAATTATGTAGGCCACTTCCACCTGGCATAACTAAGAGCAACTTTGCTGGGGAATGGGAATCTTTGTACTACCTCTTAAGTAGGCCATTCACATCAGAGCTGAGCAGATTTGAGTAGTACTCTGATAATACAACCCAACTTATGAGCAATGATTTATTTTATTTCACTAACCCAATAGCATCATTGTAACTTACTGGCAAGTATGGAGTTGAGAGATTGCAATACAGATTTATACATTTTTATGGTGGAGGTTGATGTGGCCATAGCTTAGAAACATGGGGGCTTGCACAGTCTCTAGTGGACTGCCACAGTAGAGGGTCCTAAAACTAATTAATAGACAAATATTTATTAAGGATTTGCTATGTGCTAGGTATAGAAAGACAAAAGTGAAACTGATCCTTTTCCTCAAAGAGCTCACATTCTAAAAATTCTGGGGAAGGAGGTAAGGATGGATGTATGGAGTACATTAAAATGATCAACACAGGAAGAAAATGAAGCCAAAGTTTATATGCTTTACAATTTGGCAAGTTTCAGATTCTTGAATCCTTGCCCATAACCTTGGAATGGGTATAGAATTTCTAGATAGAAGCATTGACTCTAAGAATAACTCCATCTCCATCTCCATTGTATCTAAGCAGGCATGATGTCAGAACATCAGTAACTACTCCTCAGCACCCTCTGCCCCTTTGGTTGGAAGATGGAGCCATAAACTCTTCCTATTTAAGAAGAGCAGGAATGACATCTTCTCAGATATCTCCTCATTCCCCATTGGCTGCAGTCACTTTGGACTCCTTTGACTTCTTCACTGAGCCCCCACACCTCTCCTACTTTTCAATTCTCTTTTGTTTGTGGTCTTCTCCTATTAAATTGTGAGTTTCTTTTGTGTATTTGTGTCCCTGGGTTTTTAGTTTAGCATCTGACAATCGATCAACATTTATTAAATGCTTACTATATGGCACATAGCAAATACTTAACAAATATTTATTGACTATTGATTAGCAACACTGGTGCGTGGCAGTTTTCCCACTGGAATCCTATACCACCATGCTTCCTTCTGCAGGAAAAGATCACTTACATGTTACCCTGAGAAGAACACAAAGATGTCTTTCAGCAGCAGCCAGAGCTCAAGGATTTTGAAAAGATTTTAGACAAACATAGAAAAAAATACATTCTCAGATTTGACCAATGCAAAATCTTAGCAGGTTCCTGGATAGAATGGAGTGAATGAAATTAAACATTTTGCTTTAATTTTGTCTGTTAGCTTTTATTTCAAACCACTCAGAAAGTCATAGGATCTTGGGGTGTAGATAGAAAGGACTTTAGGGGTCATCTTACATAGACTCCTCACTTTACAATTCTAAGAATTTATTAAGAGCCTATTAGAAATGCAAAGAAAAAACAGACGTATATGGCTTGCCCTCAGGAAGAATATCTATAATCATTCTACTGGAGGAGGTAGGCTGTGGGAGGGAGGTGGGAGGAAGGGATACTAAATGCACAGAGAAACAAATACAGAATATTATAAATGCCAGTTATCACCATCACCACCACCACCACCGAAGTTTCTTGAGCTGGGGGAGTAAGACTGTAAGAGGTAAAGTGGAATGCAGGATGCTTAAAACCTATTCACTACAATGCTCACTCCAGGGGAAGAGCTAATGGTGATGCTTGTCTCAGGTAGGGCTGGCATACCTGAACCACTCCATATACACTAATGGTATTTGAAATCTGGTCCACAGGTGAGGATCCCCAAGATGCACTGACAGGGTCTGTGAAATCTAAACTACTTCCATAACAAATTTGAATCAGATTGAACTGGTTTGATTTGGTTTAGACTGGTTTCAAGAAGATTAATCTAAGTACTCATCTTATCTAAGTACCTAAGTATTTTTTCAACTAAATTCCTACATAATTAATTATCTAAGTGCCTAAGTGTCTATATACCTAATACTAAACTGCCTAATTCCTTAATTATCTAATAACCTGAGTATCTAAGACCTTTACTAAAGTGATTAAGCACCTAATTATCTAATTACCTATGGACTTCAGTGCCTCTAAACCTAAGTACCTAAATATCTAATTACCTGAGTACCTAAGAACCCTATTATCTGTGGACAGAATCACCTGCAAAGTACCAAAGTGCCTAAACACCTAATTATTAGGGATCTAATTACCTGAATACCCAAATTTTAATTACCCAATTACCTAAGAATTGTATCAAAATACTTGATTATCTAACTATCTATGGACCTAAGTGCCTTTGTACCTAAGTAACTAATTACCCATGGACCAAAGTGCTCAAGTACCTAATTATCTAATTACCTGAGTTTAACCAGAGAAGGAGATCAACCACACTCAACTTTTTTGAACTGATTCTAACTGGATTGAACTAGTTGAGACTGGTCTGAACTGGGTTAGATGAGACTGTACGGATCTGAACCTGATTAGACCAGTTTAAACTGGTTTAAACTGGTTCAGATCTGATTGAACTGGTTTAGACTGGTTTGAACAAAATTCATCTAAGTTCCCATCTTAAATGTCTAAATATTTATTCAATTAGATTCTTGTGTAACTAATTATGCCCAATTACATAATCATCTAATTACTTGAGTACTGAAGACCTATATCAAAGTGCCTAAGAACCTATTGTGTAATTACCTATGGACCTAAGTGCTTGTGTACTCATTATCTGAGTACCTAAGAGGGTTTAAAGTGGATTGAATCTGTTTCATCTGGTTTAAACTGGATTAAACCATTTTGAAATGTTTTAGAATGATTTGAACTGGACTGAACCACTTTAAACTGAATTCTACCAGTTTGAACCAGTTTAGACTGGTTTGAATTAGTTTAGACCAGTTTGAACTGGATTGAACTGGCTTAGAATGATTTAAGCAAGATTTATTTAAGTACTTAAGTATTTAATTCTTATAGAAACTAAATTTATATGTAATTAATGAATTATGTAAGTACCAAAGTGTCCAATGACCTAATCATCTAATTACTTCAGTACCTAAGACCAGTAACAAAGTGCTTGAGTACCTAAGACCCATCTCAAAGTACCTAAGACCCTATTGTATAACTATCTAAGCACCTAAGTAACTGTGTACCTCATACCTAAATACCTATGAACCTAACTGTCAATGTACCCAAGTGCCAAAGTGCCTAACAAAAGCACTTTGGGTAGTCCTCAATAATTTTTAAGAGCATGATGTGATCCTGAGACCCCAAATTTTTAGAACCACTGACATACATACATACTTTGAAGTATAAATGTATAGAACAGACACACTTAACAATCAAAATACACAATAAATGAGATAGCAGGAACCTGCAGTGAAATCTCATAATGGATAGAGCTCTGAACCTGGATTCATGAACACTTAAGTTCAAATCTAGCCTTAAATACTTAATAGCAGTGCAACCCTGGTCACTTTGCCTCTGTCTGTTTCAATTTCCTCATACGTAAAATAGGGATAATAATGGTACCGACCTCCCATAGTTGTTGTGAGTATTAAATGAGATAGTATTTGTAAAAGTGCTTAGCATAGTTCTCTACTGTTTCCCTCATAGAGCTCAAGTCACCAAGTACAAGTGAACTACCTCCCAAAATAATGAAAAACAGAAATTGTAGAGATGGTTGAGAAAGACAAGTTGCCCAAGGAAGTACATGGAAATCAAAAGAGATAAGGAGTCAAGAAGAAAAAAAAATAGGTTATTAGATCAAATTTGATAATTATATTTCAGTTTGTGGTGTAGCTTCTGTTTTTAGAGAATGACAGAGCAAGGTGATCAAAGGTGGGTGAAGCTAGTCAATCAATTCAAGTAACTCCCTAAACAACCCGATAAAATGAAAGGCCTGGTTCATATTTGTAAGCAAAAGAAAAGGTATCTCCCCACAGAATTTGAGCTTGCCCGCAGCACTGGACTCATTGGATTTCAGAGCCTGAGGAGTATCCTCAGAGTTAACTGATTGGGAATCAGTCACCCATCCCTACGGTCTGTGAAAATCATGCCAATGAAACCCAGTTAAGCTGTTCTTTGCTCATTTTTGCTCTACAAGACTTTATCTTCCTCTTTCCCCTGATGTTTTTGTTTGTTGTTAAACAAAAGAGAATTTCTCCCTTCCCATTTATCCTGAATCAATGACAACTGATAGCAACAATAAAAAAGTGCTGCATGTGTCCTGATAAGGGAGTCTAAGGATCTTCCTGAGATCCATTCTACTGTGCAGAGGAGGGATATTGAGTTCCTTAGACATTGTGATCTAAAACACTAGCCTTTTTGCCTGGGAAAGGAGGGTTCTTGAATAGCTAGCATTACTTTTAGGAGTTGCTTTCTGGGTAACCTCCAGTTTGATAGTTCTAAAGTTCAAGAATTCTGAAGATTAGTTCAACTACAGTGAGAATAAGATTTCTTGAAGCAGTATGCTCTTTGGAGAAGAAAGAACATCATCTATTCAATGGTTCCAACTTAGGCGGTCTCAAATCCCTTGGGAGTTCATGAGGATGCTCCAAGAGGTTTGTGCTAAAAATTGTTTAATGGAGCCTTAAGGAGAAAATAATTGCCCAATAAGGTTTCAAATATAAGTATGCATCCTCTCAAAGCATTACAAATTTGCTTCTGTACTGATTCCAAACCATTATGACCATGTGTGCAATGATTTTGGCATTTATGCAGTGATTACAAAAGATTCTGACCACTTCTAAGTGCAACATGTTTTTGCAGTTTCTCAAATTGTTATCAAATTGTTTCCAAACTGCCATATGTGTTTAAAATTCAAGTGCAAACCAATTACCAGCAGAGGGCAGAGACATGAGTATGCTCCCATTTATATGTGGAACCCTGCACCAGATTAGCTCACTCATTTCTCTTTGTTACTTTGTAATCGTACCTCATCTGCCGTGTTATCCTGTGAATCGGCTGTTATGATCATTTGTGTTACAAATGTCGGTCTGTTTGAAAACCAGGATCAATGGGCATTTGAATTACTGGCCCCTTTCAAATCTATTCTATCACAAACATTCTGCAGAAATAAACATTATATTGCTTCTCATTGTTGTTTGGACTTCCAATTTACACATCTTATGCTTGTGGTACTATTCTTTTATCTGGAGATTTTCAAATCAACAGATTGGCCACACTGGTGAGTGGAGTAGCATTTCTGTGAGAGTGCAGCCAGTGAGGTAGTCCTAGAAGAGAAAGAAGTCAGGTCTGAAAAGATTCTTTCCTTACAAAGGTTAGTTTATATATAAACATCATTAAAAAAACTACTACTGCTGCTGCTGCTACCACCACCACTATACCACTGCCACTACTACTAAGTATTTATATAGCACCTACTAGGTGCCAGACACTATAGCAAGTGCTTTATAATTATATCGCATTTGATCCTCTCAACAACCCTGGGAAGTAGGCACTACTGCTATTACCATTTTACATATGAGAAAAGTGAGGCAAATAGAGGTGGGGTCACACAGCTAGTAATATCTGAGGCTGGATTTGAATTCAGGTCTTCCTGACTCCAGGTCTGGTGCTCGTTCCACCTCACTAACAAGCTCTTCCCCTTCCCCTCCCCCCAAAATGCACTTGAGTTTTAAGTGCATGTCATTTAATACAGTGACTTTCACTAGCCAGTAGAAAATAAATATTTTATATTGTAACTAGTTATTCATTTTCTTTTATTGGTTAGATGGCTAAAAGTATTATTTTAAATGTCTTATCTCACCCTGGTAGCCAAGTTGAGTTGAGGCAGCAACTCAGCTGAACTTTCCCAACTTTCCACAACAAATACCTTTAAAATATTGCCTTTTATTGAATTCTGGAGTGACGGAGACAACAAAACTTCAGGGTGAGGTATTTAATAGCCCAAGACAACTTAGAAGGTCAGCAGAAGAGGTCTCACACACTAGGGTAGGGGTTGGTCCAGAGGGCACATTGCGGCAATACCAGCACCAGGCCTTGGAGGCAACTATGTAACAGCAGGTTCAGAAGCTCTAGGAGATGGCAAGGGAGTTGGACAACTGGTCAGAAAGAGACTTTAGGAAACCCTTTGTTGGTACTGGGTGCAGGACCCTGCTGCATTGCCCATACAGAGTTCCATGAAGTTCCAGGGCCAAGAGGAGCACTAACACTTGTGATTACAGGAGAGCAAGGTCCCTTCCTGGATAAAGAGAATAGTCCAGGAGAACAGTGGCCACATGTTTCATACCATTCTGAAAGCACCAAAAAACTTACAGATATAGAGAACTTATCCTGAAAACAACAGCACGAAAAACCTGAAGCTGGGACAGTGCCCCACCCTGAACCCGGAAGCACAGCCCAACTTTAACATATAATTAAAAGGCAACACATAAGCTGGAAAAATGAGCAAACAGTAACAACAGCAACAATGAAAAGAACCTGTTCACAAAAAGGTACTATGAGGGCAGGGAAGAATAAGACACAAACTCAAAAGAAAACCATCATGGCAAAGTGACAAGTAAAGCTTCAAAGGAAAAAGGGAATTATATAGAAGCCCGACAAGAATACCTGGAAGAGCTTAAAAAATATATTTTAAAACTGAATGAGAAGTAGAGGAAAATTTGGGAAAAGAAATGAGAGGGATGCAAGAAAATTATGAAGAGAATCAACAAACTGGTAAAAGAAGTACAAAAAAATACTGAAGAAAATAATACCTTAAAAAGCAGTATTGACCAGATAGCAAAAGAGGCATAAATATTCACTGAAGAAAAGAATTTCCAAAAAGCCGAATTGGGCAACTAGAAGCTAATGACTCCATAAGACAATAAGAAACAATAAAACAAAGTCAAAAGAATGAAAAAAAAATAAGAAAATGTGAAATATTGACAAAACAACTGACATGGAAAATGGATTGAGGAGAGATAATTTAAGAATTATTGGGCTACCTGAAAGGCATGATCTAAAAAAGAGCCTACACATCATATTTCAAGAAATTATCAAAGAAAACTGCCCAATATTCTAGAGTCAGAGTGTAAAACAAAAATGGAAAGAATCCACTTAGGACCTCAGGAAAAAGATGCTAAAATGAAAACCCTCAGGAATATCATAGCCAAATTCCAGAATTCCCAGAACAAGGAGAAAATATTGCAGGCCGTCAAAAAGAAACCATTTAAATATCATGAAGGCACAGTCAGGCTACAAGATGTAGTAGCTTCCATGTTAAAGGAGTGGAATGCTTGGAATATGATATTCTGGAGGCAATGCAGCTAGGATTACAATCAAGGATAACATGCCCAGCAAATCTGAGTATAATCCTTCAGGGGGAAAAATGATTATTTAATGAAATAGAGGAGTTTCAAGTATTTCTAAGGAAAAGGCCAGAGTGGAATAGAAAATTTGACTTTCAAACATAAGACTCAAGGGAAGAATAAAAAGGTAAATATGAAAGAGATTTAATATAATTCATCTGTTTACATTCCTATGTGGGAAGATGATACTTGTAACTCCTAAGAACTTTATTATTATTAGGTCAGTTAAAAGGAATCTACATAGACAGAGGGCATGGTTGTGATTTGACTGTGATGGGATGATCTTAAAAAAAAAGAATGTGTGAGAAAGAGGATATTTATCATAAAGCACTGGTCAGAGTTCTCCACACTGTGAAAAAGGGGAGGGGAGGGGAAGAATGGGGGAAATTATCTCACATAAATGAGGTGTGCAAGGAATAGCTTGGCTTGAACCTCACTCTCATTGGAATTGGTTCAAAGAGGGAATAACATACATACTCAGATGGGTATAAAAATCTATCTTACTCAAAAGGAAAGTAGGAGGTGAAGGAGGTAAGAGAATTGTGTGTGTGTGTGTGTGTGTGTGTATGTGTGTGTGTGTGTGTGTATAATAGAATGGAGGGAGGATTGAGGGAGTCAGTGGTCAGAACCAAAACAGACTAGGAAGGACAAGATTAAAAAAACAGAAGGATAAACAAGAAAAAGAAATAGAATGGTGTGAAATACACAATAATCATAACTGTGAATGTGAATGGGATGAACTTACCCATAAAATAGAAGGGGATAGCAGAATGTTTTAGAAACCAGAGTCCAACAATACATTGTTACAAGAAGCAAACATGAAACAGAAAGAAATACACAGAGTAAAAAAAAGGGTTGGAACTATTACGCTATATCTGAGATTAATAAAAGACAGGGGTAGCAACCATGATCTCACACAAAGCAGAAGCAAAAACAGACCTAAGTAAAAGAGATAAGCAGGGAGACTACCTAATAAAATGTACCATAGGCAATGAAGTAGTGTCAACACTAAACATATACGCACCAAATGGCACGACATTCAAATTCTTAAAGGAAAAGTCAAATGAGTTAATGGAGGAAATAGACAAAAAATGATACTAGTGGGGTATCTCAATTTTCCTCTTTCAGAACCAGTTAAGTCTACCATAAAATAATTGAGAATGAAATTAAGGAGATGTATAAAATTTTAGAAAAGTTAGATGTGATAGACCACTGGAGAAAGTTCAATGGAAATAGAAAAACGTGTCTGCCTTTTTCTCAGCTGTACATGGAAACTTCACAAAAAAATGACCATGCATTAGGGTATTAAAAACCTCACATCCAAATGCAGAAAAGTAGAAATGTTAAGTGAATCCTTTTCAGACCATAGTGCAATAAAATTGCATTCAATTAAGGGCCATGGAAACATAGATTAAAAATTTGTTAGAAACTAAATAATCAAATCCTAAAGAATGAATGGGTCAAAGTACAAATCATAGAAATGATTAATGATTTCATTAAAGAGAATAACAAGGATAAGACAATATCCCAAAATTTCTGGGATGCAACCAAAGCAGTACTTACAAGAAAATTTATGTCTCTAGAGACATGCATCAATAAAATAGAGAAAGAGCAGATCAATTAGTTGGGGCATGGAAATAAAAAAAATGAGAAAAAAGAACAAATTAAAATTCCCAATTAATCACTAAAATGCAAATCCTGAAACTCAAAAAAGAGACTCATAAAACTGCAAGTAAAAAATAAACACATTCAACTAATAAATAAAATTAGGAGTTTGTTTTAGGAAAAAATCTCAATTGAATAGATAAACCATTAGTTAATGGGATTTAAGAAAAGAAAAAAAATGAATTACTAGTATCAAAGATGAGAAGAGTGAAGGCACAACCAATGAAGATAAAATTAAAGCAATTATTAGGAGCTATTTTGCCCAATTATATGCCAATAAATCTGACAATCTAAGTGAAATGAACGAACATTTGCAAAAACATAATATGCCTAGTTTAACAGAAGACATAGAATGCTTAAATAGTCCTACTTACAAAAAGAAATTGAACAAGCCATAAATGAGCTCCAAAAGAAAAAAAAAATCCCAAGGACCAGATGGATTTACAAGTGAATTCTACCAAACATTTAAAGAACAATTAATTCCAATATTATATAAACTATTTGAAAAAAAAATAGGCTTAGAAGGAATCCTACCAAAGTCCTTTGGTGGTACAAATATGGTTGTGATACCTAAACTAGGAAGAGCAAAAACAAAGAAAGGAAAGTATATGACATATTACTATGAGATTTATACCAGGAATGCAGGACTGGTTTTATATTAGGAAAACTATTAGCATAATTGACCATATCAATAACAAAAATAACAAAAATCATGATTATTTCAATAGATACAGAAAAAGCATTTGAAAAACTACACCATTTATTTCTATTAAAATACTATAAAACATAGGAATAAATGGAGCTTATCTTAAAATGATAAGTAGTATTTAAGTAGCATCTATTTAAAACCATCAGCAAATATTATTCGTAATGGGAGTAAGCTAGACACCTTCCCAATAACATAGGGTGATGCAAGAATGTCCATTATCACCACTATTTATTCAATATTTTACCAGAAATGCTAGCATAGAATAGGCAGTGAAGAAACAAAACTATCACTATTTTCAGATGATATGATGGTACACTTAGAGAATCCTAGAAAATAGCCAAAAAACCCTAGTTGAAACAATTAATAGTTTTAGCCAAGTTGAAGAACATAAAATAAACCCATATAAATCATCAGCACTTGTATATATTACCAAGGAATTCCAGCAGAAAGAGATAGAAAGAGAATTCTATTTAAAATAACTGCAGACAATATAAAACACTTAATACTCTACCTGCTAAGATAAATGCAAGGACTATTTGAACAAAATTATAAAATACTTTTCACATCAATAAAAAAAGATCTAAACAATTGTAAAAAATATTAATTGCTTGTGGGTAGGCTGAGCCAATATAATAAAAATGACAATTCTACTTAAATTAATTTATTCATTTCAGTGCCATACCAATCAAACTACCAAAATTATTCTATAGAGCTAAAAATGTTTTTTTTTAATAGTGTCTAATTCATCTGGTCAAAAATATTAAGAAAATCAAGGAAAAAATATGAAGGAAGGTGGCCAGCAGTACCAGATTTCAAACTACATTACACAGCAGTAATCATGAAAAGAATCTGGTACTGGTTAAGAAATAGAGTGGTGGATTAGTATACTAAATTAGGTACCTAATACAAAGTAGTAAATTACCATAGTTAGCTGGCTTTTTAAAAAATAAATGCAAAGGTTCAAACTTTTTTTATAATTAAGATTTTTTATTTTTAGTTTACAACTCTCAGTTCCACATAATTTTGAGTTCCAGGTAGTCTTCCCCCCATCCCCCCCGCTCCCTCCCCAAGACGGCAGGGAATCCAATATATCTTCTACATATAACTTCGCATTGAATTTATTTACACAATAATCAAGTTGCAAAGGAGAATTATGACCAATGGAATGAATCAGGAGAAAGAAGAAACAAAACAAAACAAAAAAAAAACCAAAAACAAATAAAAGAGAAAACATAAACAAGGGGAAAAAAGGAGAGCAAACAGTGTGCCTCAATCTTCATTCATACTTCATAGTTCTTCCTCTGGATGTAGATGAGTCCTTTGGAGTTGTCTTCATGCCTTGTATTGCTGAGAAGAGTGAAGTCTCTCAGGGTTAGTCATCATAGAATCCATGTATCTGTGGTTGTGTATAATGTTCTCCTGGTTTTGCTCCACTCACTCAGCATTATATAGTGTAGGTTTTTCCATGTTATTATGAAGTCTGTATCATCCCCATTTATTATTGCACAATAGTATTCTTTCTGTTACCTTCATATACCACAACTTGTTTAGCCATTCCCCAAGTGATGGGCATCCCCTTGATTTCCAATTCTTTGCTACTACAAAAAGAGCCACTATAAATATTTTTGTACATATGGGTCCTTTTCCCACTTGTGTGATCTCTTTGGGATGCAACCCTAGAAGTGGTATTGCTGGGTCAAAGGTATGAAAATTTTTATAGCCCTTTGGGCATAGTTCCAAATTGCTCTCCAGAATGGCTAGATCAGTTCACAACTCCACCAGCAGTGTAACAGTGTTCCAATTTTCACACATCTTCTCCAGCATTTATCATTTTCCTGTTTTGTCATTTTAGCCAATCTGATAGGAGAGATGTGGTACCTAAGAAATGTTTTGATTTGCATTTCTCTAATTAACAGTGATTTTGAGCATTTTTTCATATGCCTATAGGTATGTTTAATATCTTCCTCTGAAAACAGTCTGTTTATATCCTTTGACCGTTTCTCAATTGGAGAATGACTTGTATTTCTATAAATTTGACTCAGTTCCCCGTATATTTTAGAGATGAGGCCTTTATCAGAGACACTGGTTGTAAAGATTTTCTCCCGATTTTCTGCTTCCCTCCTAACCTTTGTTGCATTGGATTTTTTTATACAAAAACATTTCAATTTAACATAATCAAAATTATCCATTTTGCATTTTGTAATGCTCTCTATCTCTTGTGTCATGAATTCTTTGCTTTTCCATAAATCTGATAGGTAAACTGTTCCTTGCTTTCCCAAATTGCTTATAGTATCAGCCTTTATTCCTAAACCATGAACTCATTTTGACTTTATTTTGGTATATGGTGTAAGATATTGGTCTATGCTCAGTTTCTGCCCTACCATTTTCCAATTTTCCCAGCAGTTTTTGTGAAATAGTGAATTCTTAGCCCAGAAGCTGGATTCTTTAGGTTTATCAAAGAGTAGATTGCTATAATCATTGAGTACTGCATTTTGTGTACCTATCCTATTCCAATGATCCACAGCTCTGTTTCTTAGCCAGTACCAGGTAGTTTTGATGACTGCTGCTTTATAGTGCAGTTTAATATCTGGCATGGCTAGGCCACCTTCCCTAGCATTTCTTTTCATTAATACCCTAGATATTCTAGACCTCTTGTTCTTCCAGATGAATTTTGTTATTATTTTATCCAGCTCTGTAAAATAATTTTTTGGTAGTTCAATTGATATGGCACTGAATAAATAAATTAATTTAGGTAAAATTATCATTTTTATTATATTAGCTCAGCCTAACCATGAGCAACTGATATTTTTCCATTTATTTAGATCTGACTTTATTTGCATGAAAAGTGTTTCATAATTATGTTCATATAAGCCCTGGGTTTGTCTTGGCAGAGAGACTCCCAAATATTTTATAGCATCTACAGTAACTTTGAATGGAATTTCTCTTTCTATCTCTTGCTGTTGGGCTTCAAACTTTTTTTTAAAGGACAAAACTCACTTTGACAAAAAATTGCTGTTAAGACTGGAAAGCAGTTTGGCAGAAACTAGGTGTAGATCAACATCCCCCACATATACCAAGATAAAGTCAAAATAGCTACATGATTTAGACACAAAGGTTACTATTATAAGCAAATTAGGTGACCATGGAAATTTTTACCTCTCAGATGTCTGGATGAGGGAAGAATTTATCACCAAATAGACAGGAACACGAAAAGTAATTTTGATTACTTTAAATTGAAAACTTTTTGCACAAACAAAACCAAAATAGCCAAGATTAGAAGGAAAGCAGGAAACTGGGGGAAAAATATAAGAAGTTTTGCTAATAAAGAACTCATTTCTCTAATATATAGGGAAATTATTTAAATTCATCAATATATGAGTCATTCCTAATTTGGGAATATGTTTAATATGATTGTACATGTATAGCCTATATCAGATTGCATGGGGGAAAGGGGGAAGGAGGGGAGAAATTTAGAAATCAAAATCTTAGGAAGTTGAATATTGAAAACTAAAACTAAATAATTAAAAAAAGAAAAGAAAAATATATGAGTTATTCCCCAATTGATAAATGGTCAAAGAATATGAGCAGTCAGATTTCAGAAGAAGAAATCATAGTTACCTATAGTCACGTTAAAATGCTCTGAATCACTATTGATTAAAGAAATGTAAATTAGAACAACTCCGAGCTACCACCTTACATCTATCAGATTGGTTAACATGACAAAAACGGGAAATGATTTATGTTAGAGGGTGTGTGGAAAAATTGGGACACTAATGCACTGTTGGTGAGATTGTGAACTTGTCCAGCCATTCTGGAGAACAATTTGGAATGCTGCCCAAAGGGGTATAAAACTGTGCATACACTTTGACCCTACAATACCACTAGTAGCTCTGTGTCCCGAAGAGATTAAAGACAAAGGAAAAGGACCTATATGTATAAAAATATTTACGTCAGTTCTTTTTGTGCTGGCAAAGAACGAAAATTGAGGGGATGCCAATCAATTGGGGCACCACTGAACAAGTTGTTATATATGATTGTGATGGGACACTACTGTACTATAAGAAATGATGAGCAGGATGGTTTCAGGAAAAAGAAAAAAAGCAAGCAAACAAAGAAGACTTATATGAACTGATGCAAAGTGAAGTGAATGGAACCAGGAGAACATTGTGCACAGTAATAGCAGTATTATAAGATTATCAATTGTGAATGACTTACATATTCTCAGCAATACAATGATCCAAGACAACTGCGAAGGACTTATGATGAAAAATGCTGTCCATCCCCAGAGAAAGAACTGGTGGAGTCTGAATAGAGACTGAACCATACTTTTTTTAAACTTTATTTTTCTTAGGTACTTTTTTGTCTATGTTTTCTTTTATAACATGACTAATATGGAAATATATCTTTCAGTACTATGCACATGTAGCCTATATCAAATTGCTTGCCTTCTTAATGAGGGGAATAGGAAGGGAGGGAGAGAATTTGGCGCTCAAAATTAAAAAAAATGAGTGTTAAAAATTGCTTTTTACATGTAATTGGGGAAAAAATAAAGTACTAAAAAAAGAACCTCTCCCAAAGATAATAGATATAATATAGTAAAAAGAAGAGTAGTTGAGACACCCAGAAGCTTACCAAATCCAAAAAAAAGTTGCCAGCAATAAAAACCAGGGTCTTATATGTCTATATTCAAATAGATAAAATATATTTATGAGATGTAGTACAAGGAGGTGAATTGACCTCATAGGCACTACTGACACTTGGAAGGATCAATGATTGGAATAAGGCACAGAAAGATGTCCTTCATTCAAAAGGAAAAGTATAGGTAATAGAAGAAGAAAAGTGGCATTACATATTAAGAAGAAAGACTTAAGTGAGGAAATTAAGAAACCATGGGTATTATGATAGAAAGCATTTGGTTGGAGATTTACAGTGGCAGAAATTGAGAGGAGAGGAGAGCAGACGAGAGGAAAAGAAAGGAGAGGAATGGGGGGGTGGGGTGCGGAGAGAGAGAGAGAGAGACAAACGGACACTCAGACAGACAGATACAGGCAGATAGACAGACACAGAGAGAGAGACAGAAACAGAGACAGAGGAAGAGGAGGGGCAGCAGTGTAGAGAGACAGAGGACATGGGTTCAAATTCCATTTCTTCAACTAGCTACCTATATGACCTTGGGTATGTTTCTGAACTTCTCTGGGCTCCATTTCTTCATTTTGTAAAATGAGAGAGCTAAAGTTATTACCTTTAAGATATTTTCTAGTTATAAATCTCCAAATCCATAAGTCATCACTCCTTATCATTGGATAACTTAGTTTTACGAAACCTAACTCAGTGTACTTTCACTTGACTTCTTTGTTGTTTTCACATCTGGCTTCTTGGTCCTGGTATACTTCATTTGACTGGTTTGGCTTGCTCTTCTCTTGATATTTCACTTCAACTAGCTCATGTTGAGTTTCCCCTTATGCCTATTCCCTACAATTTGTAATTCCAAATTATATAATGTTTTAGGATATTTTGCAAACTAAAAAATGCTATATGAATGATAGATATTTCTGACCTCCCCTCTCCCCAATTCTACTCCACTTGGTTTCTCAAAGGGACTTCCAGCAATAACCCCTACCCTGGAGGCATCTGAGTGTTCAGTCAGGTCTGTGCTGGTAAATATGTAGCCGCTGGATCTTTTGGGAAAATTATATATGTCACATTTGAAAGTCTAATATGAATTATTAACATTGTTTCCATCACTTTCTTAAGTCTCAACCATCAGTAAAACAATAAATTAAACCCTGGTTTGTAGTATTTATGGATTTCCAAGGTGTAATAGCTCACACTGAAGACTTAATTGCTCACAAAATTTAACAATTGACTCAACAATTCAAGCTGGCTTTGACACACTTCTTCCTGAGTCCTCCCTCTTCTGCCTACAGACTTCTGTCCTTAGCCCTCTTCTCCCTACATTTGAAGGATTACAACCCTTTTTCTTCAGATGGAGAGAATCACTGTAGGTATAGCTGACAACTGCAACATATTGAGGATGTAGATAGAAAGAGTATTTAAACAGCTTGAATATTTTATCTTTCTCAGTACCATTGTATAACATCCCTCCTTGGAGAGAGTTTCCACTGCATTAACTTTCATTATAGTAAAGCCTTCTTAACCCGAGGTTTTGTTTCTTAGATTTCTCTGTTTCTATTCAAAGAAGGAAATGCTCCTTTTCTAAGTGACACTATGTCCTATCTGTAAATCCTTGAATAATTAATAAAAATGATTAACCAATAGAAAAATATGTAGCTGGTCAAGAGTGGGTCTGAGATTTGAGGATCTGAAAGCTATCGTACCCCATTCCCTTTGCACCATTTTGGATTCAGATCCCTCAGACAGCAGGTACAGTGCATGTTGCAAAACAACAGCATATGGTGAGATATAAGAAAGAAATTGAAATGAGTTCAATGGTGAATCAAGTATAGTTTTTTTTTTCTTTTCAATATAAATGATAAATTACTAGAAGAAATGGGATACAGAGCATTTTGAACACAAATATAAGGGAGATATCCACTGTGAAACATAGTCACTGACACTGGATACACAAGAAGAATTTCCAATGGTGTATAAATTTAGTCTAGGCTAAAAAACATTGTTTCCTCATGAATTTGGAAGATAGGCAGAAACACAAATCCTGAGAGCCAAGAAATGTATAAATATACCAAACTCTAACATGCTCAGATAAATTGTAAAAATAAATGAAGTCATCAACAATATCAAATGTAATTTAATAATAATCTTTCATTCAACATTTAATAGCTTCCAGATGGCTTGATATGTCTCCAAAAATAAATATAGTATAAAAATTATGGAATATAAGCAAATAGGTAATTATTTTTTCAGAATAGTTGCAAAGTCCTGATGAAATATACATACAGGTTTTAGTTTATTTATGGCATTTATCTACCACATACAAATTACATGGAAACAGCCTTCAGCCAGATATGTATTCAAACTGTTCTTGGAATTTCACCTTCTTCATGGAACCTTTCACTCCCTTTTTTCCTCTCCCCGTCTCTCTGCTCTCCCTGACTTTTATACATCACTATTTATGTTTGCATTAGATTGGATATCCCTAGATGGCAGAAAGCATATATTTTTCATTTGCTTCATAGAAGGTCAAGGGTAAGTCCAAGGAATACTCATAGAAACTGAAGAAATGCTTGAACTACTGATAACACTCATGAATTCTCAATGCCAACCATCCTTCTGATAGCTGTATTTGCAATCTCAGAATCATACTATAGTCTTTTTAACTTCCTCATTCCCACATTCAATCAGTAATCGAGTCTAGTTGATTATATATTCACATTTCTCATATCCATACCTTTCTATCCACTTATACATTGCCATCTTGCTTCAAGTCACCAACATATTTTTTTCAGGGCTGTTGTGACAATATCCTTCTAGTTTCTCATCCATCCTCCACAGAGCTTCTAAAATAATGTACAGGTCTGACTATGAACCTTCAGTGGCTCCCTATTGCCTTTAGGATAAAATGCAGATCTTTCAATCTGGTATTTAAAGCCTTTTATAACTTGGCTCAAGCTTACATTTCTGGGATTTTTCTACATTGTGTCTTCTTACATTGTACTTTCCTCCCCAACTGACCCATTTGTGATTCCTTGACATCATATTTAATCTTCTACCTCCAAGACTTTGAACAAGTTATCCCTGACTGGAAATGTACTCCTTTCTCTGCTTGTGGGTATTTCCAATTTCCTTCAAGTTTCAAGTTTTGTGTTACCTCCTTTAGGAAGCCTTACCTGATCCCTCCAAATATTAATGCTTTCTGCCTCTTCAAATGATTATGTATATAGTTACCTGATTACTTATTCTATCACTTGGTACAATGTAAGATAAAGCAAGCACTGTTTTTGATTTTTTGTTTATATCCTCAGCACCTAATGCATTGTCTAATATATAGGCTTTTTATTAAAGATTGTTGGATTAGATCTGGGATTCTTAATTAGTTTGTGTGTGTGTGTGTGTGTGTGTGTGTATGTGTGTGTGTGTATGCGTGTGTGTGTGTTCATGCATGTGTGTGTGTGTTTTTTTAAAGGCATTAAATAAAATACTTAAGATTATGAAGGAAACCAATTCTCTTGAAATGTGGTTATCAAAATATCTTTAAAATTTTGATGGTCTCCTGGTTAAGAACGCTTGTATTAGATTAAACGGCATGACTATATTCTAGTTTATCTCTTCTTTTCTCTTCTCTTCTCTTTTTCTTTCCTTTCTTTCCCCTTCCCTTCCCTTCTCCCTTTTCCTTTCCCTTCCAATTCCTTTTTCCTTTCCTTTCCTAAAGAAGTACATTAGATACATGAATCACCCACAGGATGTTACATAATCTTCTCCATGACAAAGAAGGTAGAAGAAAAAGCAAACAACTTATGCCAAGGGTTTCAGGATCTACTCATTTGCCAGGTCCTTCATAATATTAGTCCATGCAGAGGCTACTATATGGCTTTGTAACTTCTTTTATCCATTCAAAATATGTAAAGATATAACTATGGAACCTGACCAAATATATAGGGATAGATATGAGAACTGGCCCTGTGATATTGTTGGAATAGGCAACACCCAGGTAAAGAAATTCCTTTTACCAAAGTAGGTCAGTCAACTCAAAGTCAGAGAGTTGTCTAGAACACTGGGAGGTTAAGCAATTCACATACTGAGGTTTAGCATGTAACCAACATGGGAACTGAACCCAGGTCTTCCAGGATTTGAACCCAGCTCTCTACCCACTACAGCATATTGCCTTATATACATATCACAGAGATAATCACAGAGATTTATAAACTGATGAAACTCCAGTAGGATTTCTTAGAAAAGCATTTTGAACATGATTAAGGTGAGTATTTAGCTGACAGACTTTGAATGTCACAAACATACAAGTGTCTATTTAAAGTTAGGCACTGGGCAATTTCCTCAAAATTGGTATCAATTAAAATGTATTAAAATACAGTGGGTTTTCAACATGTTCAATGTGCATGTATTCTAATTTATTTTTGTCACATGCTTCTGATTTGAGAAATCATTGTCATCATTTTCACTTGTCAGAGAGTACAGTTATCTTTTTACATATGCTAATGACTTCCCATTTTTATTGTGGTCTTCAAAAAATTTTCAAGAAGTTAAAGCTACTTGATTGACATTAGATGTTTTCCTATTATGAAATATTATCTTATAAGAACAAGTGAATTGCCTTATCATTTAAATGAATTCACACTCTGGGGTATCAAAATCAATTCACTTTATTTGAGCATTATAATTTGTGTATTTGCAACTATTTATAGTCATTATTAACTACTTTATTTCAATGAAAAAACAAATAAACACAAAAATAGAGATGTTGATACCAACGTGACAGAGTAAACCCAGAAAAGGAATTAGAAGTTGGGAATGGATATATCAAATTTCTTTGACATGATCATACTCATACTTTGCTTGGGGTCAGAGACATGTAGACTTGGAAGGAATCTTAAAGGTCATGTGTTCCCTTCATTTGACTGATAGGCAAACTGAAGCCAATAGAGTTAAAACTAGCCAATCTAATGTAGCTATTAAGTGGCAGGACAAGGAATACTAATCTAAGTCCTCTGATTCCAAATCCATCACAGAGTCCATTAAAACATGCTTTCTCCATGGAATTTGTTCTGGGATCTATTGTATTTTGGTATTCTTTATATGTTAAGCTCCATGAATCCTTTAATAGTAGAAAGGAAGGAAGCCTCCTTTGCTTCCCTATTCATATTCTATGCCTATAACTCAGGGCAGACATGAGTAGTCAATGACTTGATAACATTTCTCCATCACTCTGAAAGCTAGGCAGATAAGGGAGAACAGGTCATCCCAGGTGGTGTCACCATCTAGTCAATGCCCATGGATTTTTGCAGGGTATACAACAATGTGATGTCTAGGATGAGACATAACATGCAGGATATTTATTGAAATTTGTAATTGAATTTGTTGGATTCAATTAGATTGAATAGTTGAATCCTGACCTCCAACCTCCTCAGGTAAGAAGAGAAGTCACACCTTCTCTAAAAGTCCTTCCATCTCCTTTTGGGGGCAGTGTTTTTCTTGAGAGAAGGTGGTAAGGGCCCCAGACACTGGGTGTCTTCTATCCACACCAAACAATAACTTCGATCTGTGCCAGCACAAGACAATTTCCATTTTCTATTGCCATCCCAATCTTCCAAATGGGATGTGGGGTATCTTGGATGCAAAGGGTAACAATCTACCCTTTGACTTCAGGCCTTTCATCTCCTACTGAAGCTGTCTTTTGAGGGAAGAGGAAGAGAAAAGTTAATGGGGAGCAGGAATTCTTTCTCCTGCCCTGCAGGTTTGACTTCAATCTTCTGCAGCATCCTTTCATGCTTAATCACAGGCCTTTAGAGGGAAGAGGAATACTAAACCAAGGTCTCAAATTGGATGATATGATCATTGGCCTCCCACCTTAAACTGCACTTACCTCAAACCTGATCTCCAGTTTCCTTTGGGAAGAGGACTGAAGCTCTCTGCTCCATAATGAAGTTTTACAGTTGGTCATACCCTACACGTTCCAGTGACTCTGAACTCTTTTAGGTCAAACCCCATTTCCTAGTCCCCCACCTCCTGATTTCTTATTCCCATCTCATTCAACTTCTCATCCCGAAGTTTCTATCAAACACCACTCAGTCCTTCCACTGTGCCCTGTGGAATGTCTGTCCTATAGGCAATAAACTTCCCTTCATCTTAAATCTTTCTATTTCCCACTTCTACCATATTCTAGCTCTTACTGCAGCCTGACTCCTTCTTGATGATACAACTTTCTGGCCCCCTTGCTCATTCCCCTCAGCTTATTGGTCGAGGTGAGGGAGTTGGAATACTTCTTGCTTTTCAGTGCCATTTCCAGATTCTTCCCTTACCTCTATCACTCAGTAACTTCTCCTCCTTTGAGGTTCATGCTATTCAAATTTACCACCTAATCAAAATCCTGGTAGCAATTCTTAGATTTCCAGTTTACTTCTTCAAAGAGTTTGGTACATGGCCCACAATTTTTCATTCCTCCTCATTTTTTGCCCTCATATTAATGGACTTCAACATACAAATTGACTCTCTCTCAAATCCCCTAACCACTCCATTCCTCAATGTATTTGCTTCCCATGACTTATTTCTCCACCCCACCAGGCCTGCAAAAATGATCATACTCTTAATCTTCCCATCACCTACAAATGTACCAACTGTACATTCAAGAATGGTACCCATATCCAACCGTAATCTATTGGTTTTTCACCTCTTCCTCTGTATTCCCTCATAAAACTGTACTCTTCATTCACACCACGACCTCCAATCCCTTGACTCCTCAATTCTCTCTCAGACCATCTCCCCCACACTAGCCACTCTCTCCTCTTTTCTTCTTGATGAATCAATTCAATTCTTTACTGTCCTTCTTTCTTGAATCTCTAGCTCTTTTTATCATTTTGCCCATTACGTTCTGCCAAACTTCAGTCTTTGATCACTCCCGTGATTTGCTTCCTATCTTTGCTCCTACATGTGTGCTGCTGAATGAAAGTAGGGAAAATCAGGCATCCATTCTGATTGGGTCCACTTCAAATTTAGGTTATGAAACCTCAATTGGGCCCTTATTTCTACTTCTATTCCTGCCTCATCAACTAACTATCCTACTCTCCACAGCAGCTCTTCCAAATCTTTTCAACCCTCCTCAAACCTCCCATGATTCCCCAAGTCCACTCAGCTGAGAATCTTGCTTCATATTTTATGAAAAAGAGGCCATTTTCCATGAGCTCTCTTTTCTCCCATCTTCCTCATTTCTAATCATTTAGTCACTTTCTGCACCTTTCTCTTCCTGCACCCCAGTTTCCCATGATTAAGTGGTCTTAGTCCTTACTGCTCCTTCTCAGTCTTCTTTGCTGGATCCTCAGCCAGAACATGGCATCTACTGTAGGTATCCCTCAGGGTTCTGTCTTGAGCCTTCTCCTTTTCTCCCTCTATACTACTTCACTTAGTGATCTTATCAGCTCCAATGGATTTAATTACTACCCCTATTCTGATGATTCTCACATCTACCTAAGCTGCCATAAACTCTTCTCACCTTCAATCTTGCATCCCTAAATACCTTTTAGATATCTTGAACTGGGTCATTAGACATCTTAAACTTAACTTGTCCAAAACATACCTCATTATCTTTTCCCCTAAAACCTCTCCAACTCCTACCTTCCATATCACTATAGAAGGGAACACCATCCTCTTAGTTTCTCACGCTCACAATCTAGGAGTCATCCCGGACTTCTCACTATTTCTAACCACCTCCCATATACATTCTGTTGCCAAGGGCTATAGATTTTACCTTTGCATATGTCCCTTTCTTTTCTCTGTCACTGCCCTTACCCCAGGGTGGGCCCTTATCACCTCACCCCTGGAGTATTGCAATAAATAACCTACTGGTAGGTCTATCTGCCTTAAGTCTCTCCCCACTTCAATTCATTTTCCATTTAGTCACTAAAATGATTTTTCTAAATCACAGGTCCAATTAGATTCCACCACCTAGCCCCACCCCCCACACACTCAATAAACTCCAGTGGCTCCCTATAGCCTCCAGGATCAAATACAAAATTCTCTACTTGGAGTTAAAAGCACATCACAACTCGGTCCACTCCTACATTTCCAGTCTTCTTATACCTTGCTCCCCATCATATATTCCCTAATCCAGTGACACTGGCTTGCTGGCTACTCCATGAATAAGATACCCCATCTCTCATCTCCAGGCATTTTCTCTAGATGTCTCCCATACCTGGAATGTTCTCCCTCCTTATCTCTGCCTCTTGGCTTCCACGGTTTCCTTCAAGTCTCAGCTAAAATCCCATCTTGTACAGGAAGCTTTTTCCAATCCTGCTTAATCCTAGTACCTTTTCGTTAGAAACTATTTAGGCTGTACATATCTTATTTATATTTATATTTATTTGCATATTTTAGATTGTGAATTCTTGAGAACAGGCACTGTCTTTCATTTCTTTTGGTATCCCCATTGCTTAGCACTGTGAGTACCACATTTTAGGAACTTAAGAAATATTTATTGACTGACTGATATTCTAGTTTCCTTTTCTTTAGCCCTTAACTGTGAATGGGTGGGCTCCTACAGGAAGACTGTGGTTTCTTACATGATCATGCATAGTTTCTTAGAAATCTGGAATCTGATTCTATATTTGGAGTTTTGGGTATTCCTCAAAATCTGAAATTCAAATATCCCCAAAAATGTTATAAAATATCCCCATGATCCATAAGATACAGACAAAGAAGTTCCTTGAGATCATTCAAGTTCATAAATTATGGAAATACTGTAGGAAACACAATTTGCATAGACTTAGGTTGGGATCCTTGTTGTTAAAGTGTCACAACCACCTATACCTTTATTAATATATTGTAGTATTACTATCTAGAATAGAATATTACTATCTAGAATAATGCATAGCACCTCAATATCAAGATTCACTACTGTAAGGGATCTATTTAGCTAATTTAACATAATTTGACAGATGAAGAAACTGAGACCCAAAGAAGTTAGACAATGTGCCCAAGTTTGTACACCAGCAGGGCTGGGATTTAAACTCAGATGCTCTGGCTTCAAATCTAGCACTTGAAATATATGATATTTTGGAATGCCAAGCCCAATTTTTGCTTTCCTCAAGATCCTTAAATCTGGGACAGTTTTAGGTTAGCCCCCATCACTTGGGAAAGTCCTCTTCCTTCTCTAGGCCTCGGTTTCATTGTCCATAATTTGAAGGAATTGGGTTAGGTCCCTCACAGTTTTAAAATTATATAAGAATGTGAGCACATAGAAAAATTACATATTACAAAGGGGCAGTGGCCCCATTCCCACCTATGGTAAGGTAGAATGTTATTACAATCAAGAAATTCTGCTCCTCATTAGGCAGTGGATCATGGCTGATGGGGCAAAGGGGCAGAGCCAAGGACCACACTACTAAGAAGCTTTATTTATTTTGCTTTTCCAGCTAGGCATCAAACTGAATAGAGCATTGGACCAGGAGTCAGGAAACTTGAATTTAAATTCAGTCTTAGACATTTACCAGCTGTCAAGTCATGTGACCTGTGCTTGCTTCCATGTCCTTAACTATAAAATGAGGACAATAACAGCAACTACCTCCCTGGACTGTGAGGATCAAATGAGATGATATCATAAAGTGTTGAGCAGAGTTCTTGGCATGTTGCAAGCGCTCCCATTGGATATCATAGCACATATTTAATACAAGTACATATTTATATGTGCATTACATATGCATATAGATAATTGAGATCATAATTGTTCTTCATTGTCAGTCTGAAATATGCTCTGTGAGCATATTGATCTATATGTATGCACATATACTTATATTGCATTAAAGTTTTATTAAATATTCTGATCTATGCTTTGTAGGAAAAAAATATGTGATTGACTTTACAAAGAAGGAAAAAACACCCCAATTTTTTTTCTGTTAGAAACTCTGACTTTGCTTTAGGAGCGTCTTTCAGTATTATATGAATTTCAAGTGACAGCTGTTAATATTTTGCTTCCTTTGTTCCTTAAAATCTTCTAGCCTTGACATACATTTCCCTGAATTGTTTCACTTGCAGAGGATCTCCTTGTGAATTTGCCTTTGTCTCACGCATTCCATTTTTTCAGACGTTGATTATTTATTCCATCATGATGAATGCATTGGGGGCTGTGTGGAGAACTCATCATCATGTTACTGCAGTCTCTGAAGAAAGCTGATGACAAAAACCTACAGAGAGAAAGTTTAATGAAATCCGTTGACCCAATTATAATTGTGTATGAGAAGACCCCTGCAATTCTTTGACCTTACCAGTCTACTTCAGGGGAAAGACCAAAGGGGATTCCATTCATCCTATCCTTCCCTTGTTACCTGGGGTCAGTACAACAACTTCTCAGGGAATTTAAAGTCAAGTAATATAGGAGAATATATAATGGGAAAAGGGAGATCCTAGGAATGATAAGATCATAGGTCTAGGAAAGTTAAGTGACTTGGCCAAGATCACAGAGCTAGTACCAGAAATAATTAAAATGATGAGATAATAAATTAATGATAATAATTTTAATGATAAAAATAAAATTCTAGAGTTACTAGAAAGCCAGTAGACTTTACTGGGTAGCTATGTAGAAGATGTATGGAAGAAGAAACTTGAGTCATGGAGACCAAGTTAGATACTACTACTGCAACAATCCAAGGAAGAGACAATTAGGGCCATAATTATGGTGCTCCTGAGCAAGTAGAGAAAAAGGAAGAAATGGGAGAGATATGATTAAAGTAGAAACAACAGCATATGGCGACTGGTTGTATATGTGGGGTCAGGAGATCGAGGAGTAGAAGATGGTACTATCTGGAGAACTCCAAAGCTAGTACACTACTTAATAGTAAGCACACTTGTTGAAATTTGACATAGTAGACAATAGAAAGTCAGCATGGGTTTGGCTTGTGGCAATCACACCTCAAGCTGTTCAGGCAATTCCCCAAATCCACTTCATATGAAACATATCATAGAGACATGGCATCATCATTTGGAATTCTGGACAGGTAATAGCTAGACTTGTAGAAACAAGTTCCATTTTGTAGAGTTCCACTGTGTTGTTACAAATTGCCAATTTACTACTCAAATCTGGAAAAGTCATTTCAGTCCTCTGGCCATGATCATAGGATAGCCATTTATCATCAGGTAACTGCATGCTTAATGCTCAGTTTCTTTTTTCATTCTTAATGTGGTAAAATGGAAAGAGTATTCAGCTTGGATGCATGTAGCCTCAACTAAAATTCTGGCTCTGCTACTTACTGCCTAGGTCAGCATGGGCAAGTCATATAACTTCTGTGAGCCTCAGTTTTCCAAAATGAAGAATTAGACTTTATATTCTTCTGGGGCCTTTCCAGGTCTGGAGCTAAAGAATGATGTTCTGATGCTACGGTTCCTTTGATTCACACAGTCTGATCATCATGATTCAAGGAGAAAACAAATGCCTGTCCACCTCAATGGAGTTAGCATTTTCAGAAGAAAACAAAACAAAACAAAACAACAACTTGTATTGATCTATGTAGTTCTTGGTACTAAGAAAAAGGTTTGATAATAAAGTGTTGACTTGTTAAAATGGATAAATCAAGAAGTTTTCTCTTTTACAAAAATGATAAAGAACAATGGTGGACAAGGTGTCATTCCATTCGAATGTTCTGAAAAGACATGAGAGTGTTATAGGTTAGTGTTTTGGTGGATATGCAACTGTCAGAAATATTCTCCAGAAGGCTCTTGCAAAAGGCTGAGGGTTGAGTTAGATGATGCCTGAGGTCACTCCCAACTCCTCTCAGATTACATGATTCCATGAACTAATTAAATGTCATATATGAAGCAGTCATGGAAGAAGGCAAAATACAATGGCTCCTCTCTCACAGATGGTTTCAGGAAATGGAATGGTTTGGTGATGACAGTTTTTGCAATAAGGCATTCCACTCAGAAGTTTTGCCTGCAACTTTCAGGGGATTGGAGACTTTTCCTTTTTGTATCCATATGTTCTAATTTCCCCACCTAGAAAATAAAGTTTAAAATGTTGGCTACTTTCCTGCAAGAAAATTATGAAGGGAATAGTGGGTTAATCGCTATAAAAACTTATTGTCAGAGAGATGCCGTATAAGGGGAACAATGAATAATGACTTAGGAAATGACAGGCCTCCTCTGAGAGTTAAACAATTAAGCTCTCTGTATTTAAGATCACCAAGTTATATAAAACTAGGATGTATTGTAAAATTGTAAAATCCCAAAATAAAATTATTTAAGGGCGGCCACTTAATGCCTTTGACTTTTTAATTCCATGTAACAAAGATAATGATTTTGTTGCGATATAGTTGACACCAACATATACCAATTCACCAAACATGTATTAAGCACCTCACATATACACAAGGCTCTGAGGACACAATGGGAAAAAAGAATCAGTCCTTTAATTCTAGTACCTTACATTTCCCTAGCGGAGTGGAAGGGATATAGTTTGTACACAGGTAAGTACATACAAAGTCATATCAAGAGAGAACAAGGGAAAAGCAAGCTAGAAGCAAGCTCTCGTTTTTTTTCTTTTCTCCTACAGGTTAAGGTATGTCTGTGAGAATCCTCAATCTATAGACTCCAAGCCTTTGTAGACTGAAGAGCTTCAAGTACCTCACAAGTTCCAGAACCTTAAAGGTCAGAAGCAGTAGGCAAGACTAGTCAACAGCAATACTATGAAGTGGCCCAATTATTTGTCTTTTGTCTTTCTTTGCCATCAATGAACCTTTTCTTCCTCTTCCATCTATAACAGCAAAAGTCCCTCTCCACCCTTTCCAGGATCTAATTCTCAAGTTTGCTTCTTGTCAAATCATGTTTTCAGGAATTTATAAAGTAAATCTCAGCACCTGTGTGTCACTTATCATGGGGATGTTTATACTTTAGTTCTTATTTCTAATTTATTCATTCCATGTGTATTGTTTGGCCACTGGACCCAGATGGCTCTGGAGGAGAAAGTAGGGCTGGTGACTTTACACAGCCCTCTCTCACTCAAATTCAATTCAATTCCAAGTCATGGCATCATCTTCCTGATGTCATGGTCCTCTTTGAGAACGAAGTACATACCACACAATTGTTTGCTATACAAAGCTAAGATCAATTACTCACATTTAAATGAGACTTTAAGGTTTCCAAGACACTTTAACATGAATTATCTTGAGTCTTATCGAATAGGTAGTCTAATTAGTGTGATCTTCCATCGATGGATGAACTGGAGAGATTGAAGCTCTGAGAGGACTAAGCACTTGGTAATAATCATACAACTATTACATATTACAAGGAAGGTAAAAAAAAAATCACGTCTCCTGACTTTACGGCTCTATCTTGCTTTTCCTTAAAGACACTCAGCATAAGCTTTGCCCTTATAGAGCTTACACAGTTAATGATGATGATGATGATGATAATGATGGTGATGATGCACAAAGTCACATGATGAGTGTATCTTTAAAAGTACAAAATAAGGTATTATGTGAGATCTGGGAAGAGTGGTTGTAGGGAAGGGAACTTGTTCATGAAGAATTTCTTGGACAAGGTAACATTTGTGCTGGGCTTTAAATGGTGAGTAAAAATCAACAGATGACATTGAAGAAGGAAATATTCAATGTATACATTTAAGGCAGATATTTGAGGGGGAACATGATGCAATGGGTAGAGTTCTTGATTTGGAGTCAAAAAGATCCAGATTTAGATACTTACTCAAGAAATACTTGTGTGCTACTGGACAAGCTACTGGATTCAGCTTCTTTATTTACAAAAGCTTGGTGGTTCTATTAGATGGCCTTTAAAGACCCTACCAGCTTTAAATATACCAGCTTACTTGTATCATAAGTCATATGTATAGTTTTTCACAAATGTAACATTGGACCATTACTTAATGTTGAATATTTGCATTGTTTCTTGAGCTATTTAGACATCACATGAAGACAAATCATTTTTAACTTCCTTTTTTTCCTTCAAAAAATGTTCTATGACCTAATTAAATAAATACGAAATCCAGAAAAAATAAATATACCAGCCAATGATCTTGGGTATAGGAGCGAGTGAGAACAACAGCATAGAGACAGGAAAGTGAAGGATGTGTTTGAGAAACAAATAACTGTCCACATAGGTGATAATAGCGGATCTACTGCTGGTCTTGAAGTCAGGTACATTTGATTCCAAATCTCACCTCAGACACTTAAAGTATTTACCTTGGGAAAATCACTTTGTGACTTGTGTGCTCAGTTTTCTCATCTGTAAAGTGAAGGTAATAATAATACCTCTCTCCCAGAGTGATTATGAAGATCACATAATGTAATATTAAAGTGGGATTTTGTTTTTTTACTGTTTTCTTTTTTAGCACTTATTTAATCAAGTGCCCTTGAAGAGTTTGGCCTTTGTTTCTTTGATTAAATTAGGAGTCTTTGATGACCTCCTTGCCTCAAGGGAAAGCCTAGTTTACATGGGTTTGAGTCACATATTTGTGATGTCAGAAGCTTTTAGGCCATATGGGTTTAAGTCACATGTTTGTGACTCTTTTAGGTCACGTGGATGAGTTGCATGTTTGTGACTTGCCTTTGATCCTGAACAAGATATATAAACGCAGAGGTTAGCATTCTCCCTGGGGGCTCTCAGTTACTGGAAGAGTCGTGGGTGACAATGAGAAGCTGTTTTAAGAGTCCCTTGGCTTGTGAAACCAGATCTTGATGCTTTCCTGGTAACTATGAATTGTGATTTGGTCTGTTTCTAACGTATGTTTGTAATTTGTTTGTATTTGCTCTGAAGTTACGGTTGCTGGCTTTTCCTCCTGAACTAATTGAATGATATTTGTATGTTGGATTAAAGTAAGGTTGTTAACCCCTTAACATTGCTTTCCTTAGTAAAGCAGACCAAAAGAACCTGTGTTGGCAACTCTTGTTGCTGGTCTTATTGGGTCTTGTACCCCTGCAGCAGCTGCTAGCCAAATTGTTGCTACACGTAATTTAATACATGTAAAATTCTTTGCAAACCTTAAAGCACTGTAGAACGTTAGTTATTGTTATTAGTAATTTGGCTGAAGCATACATTTCAGCATAAGGCTGCTGGTAAGGGAAAATACAGGGTGTCCATAAAGTCCATGTACAATTTAAAATAATTGTAACTTTGTAACTATATGTGATAGAATCTGTAACAAGAATTAGAAAGCTTGATATATCTAATTAATTTTTGTCTTTATAAATCTTATTTTTATTTTTAGAAATTCAACTTAATAATTACTTATTTTTTCAGGATTCCTGTTGACCCATGGCTTCACTAGATGAGAAAGTAAACTGTGTTCTTTGATTGGCTGAAATTAAATCTACCACCACCATCTAAAATCTACCATTTTCTTGGCCTCCACATTCGCCAGGTTTGACTCCGTTGGATTTCTTCTTATGGGGACACATGAAAACTAATGTTTATTCAGCCAAACCTCGATCTAAAGAAGACTTGCAAGCTAGGATAACTGAGGTGATTGCTGCCATTACTGAAAATCAGCTTGAAAATGTTTTCCACAAACTACAGAATCGTATTACCTTTTGTGTTAGTAATGACGGTGGACACGTTGAAAATTAACAAGTACAAAAAAAAAATTAAGTGTTCCTTCTTTCTTTTGCTTTTTACAGATTCTTTTTATCATATAGTTACAAAGTTACAACTATTTTAAATTGCACACGGACTTTATGGACACCCTGTATTTTAAGGATCTGCAAAAGGTCTACTCCTGCAGATTCTACAATCAACCTTTATTGGAAGCACCCTATAAGAGAAAGGTACACCAGGGAGAGGCTATGAGGAAAGAGAGAACTGGTATAAGGAGAGAACCAGAGGTCTCTTCTATGTACTTCCATCACTTGAAACTTCTAAGACCTATGGTTGTTTGCCCTTCCTTTCCTAAAAGGACCAATGACATCACAGGGTAGCGTCCTAACTCACATGTGAATTGGATTTAAGTGAGGCACAGTTGTACAAAGTCGATGACCTCATTTTCTCTTCTAGAATCATCAAAGTCCAGTGGCAAAACTAAAGTCAGGATGACTTGTGATGGCCCAGGATGTAGTAGATGACCTTGGTGGCTTCTACGTCTAGCTATGTGCTCCACATTGCCTGCTTCAGCTACCTTCATAGCTATTGGAACAAATTGTTCTCATTCACCCATTCTGCCAGGAGAAGTCTTCACATGCTTGGGGTAGACATCCCCCTAATTCACTGAGGGGTTTGAGGTCTATCAGTTACCTTCAACCTGGTTTAGCCTATCTGAGATGTTTTTACTGAGTTGTGGCCACTGTGCATGCTACAGATTCTTGGAGCCAAGGGTGGGGGTTGAGTGCTAGGTGGATACCAGAGGTGGATGAGCAACCCTGAGAAGGACTCAGCAAGCCCTCACACTAGAGGTGCAAGTCCTCCCTAAACACTCCAAACATCCTTGAGACCTATTATCACCCAAAGCAAAAATATGCCATGAAACATGCCTCTTATTAGATAACTGATCATGTTTCCTGTCTTAGTTTAATAATACTAGAGTGGTTTGCCTTTGGGGGGATTTGGTGTGTACACATCAGATCTTTCATGATAGACTGTCTTACTCATCTTGGCATTCTCCACAGTATTTGTATATAAGGCAAACATGCAAAAAACATCCTCAATAAACACTTGGTGAATTTGCTTATTTGGGAAAGTAAAGCTCAGTTCATTTGTCTCCATGATTCGCTCAGATTATCTTCACAGAACCTTAAGAAAGAACAGAAAAGCTAAAAAAATGAATAAGTCAAAATTAGGTCCAAAACCTAGTTTCAATAGATTTCTCTACAGATAAGAGAGGATGCTTTGACACAGCGCAGACATAGCTTAAGTTTGGGACCCAATATAACATCTCATTTTCCTTAAATGTTGTTGGAATAAGAAAAAAATATTTTTACTGTGTTGAGTACTGAAATTCATTACAAATTAAATCTATTTCCTCCAATATTTACTTTTGTCAGAATTCAGTTTAGGGGAAAGAAAAAGATTTTAACTGTTGACTTTTTAACACTGTTAATAACGTTGCCTCTAATTTCTTAGGTTTCTTTAATTGTGACTATTTCTAACACATCCAAAAAGATTCTTAAAATAAAATGACAGGAAAGCAAGAGTTTTATTCTGGTGCATGCATATGGGCCTCCAGAATGATAACATGCCTGTCTCCAAGAACAAATTGGCAGTTTGTGTGGGTCACAATTGGGGAAACAGAAGGTATGTCCATGGAATCAATTTCTGAGAATCTTTCAGGCAGTGGTAGCATCTCTCAATTAAGTGAGCAGCTGTAGCCTCAATTTGAAATCTTCATTAAGGAGGTATATGATATATTGTGCACATAACCAACATCCAACAGGTCTTTTTATAAAATCTATTATCTCACGTCATCCTGTTTTTCCTACTGCTCGTCTCTCTCCACTTTCCAATTATCTGTTCATATGACACTGTCTAAGCAATATTGGTGTATCCAAGAGATTTGGGTTACTTTCATAAGAATTCTTGCACAGGTTACAAAAAAAGTCAGCAATTTGAGTTTGTCATTTTGAGCAATTGCTTTTCTTACCATTTGTTTTGAGCATAAAGATATTCTCAAAATTGATACCAGGGATTTTGGTTCTAGGAATTCAACTGTATTATCTGAACTAAAACTTAGCACGATCTAATGAAGAATATTTATTTCTTCTGCAAAAGAAGATCTCGTCAAGCAATCCATCAATTAACAAACATGTATTAAGGACTTCCTGCACTAAATATGGGGCAACTACAAAGACAAAAGTCCAATAGCCTTTACCCTTGCATACCTTATATTCTATACCATGTGCGTGTATGTGTATATATACAAAACATAAATAAAATGAATAAAAGGTAGTATTGGGAAGGGTCCAATAGTGCTGGGAGTGATGATGATGATGATGGTGATGATATGATGATGATGATGACGACGATGATGATGATATTAGCCAACATTTATATAGTACTATATCCCAGGCACTGTGCTAAATGCTTTATATTGAAACATTTGATCTTCAAAACAACAACGCTGGGATGCAGGTGCTATTATCATCTCCATTTTACACATCAGGAAACTGTGGCAAACAGAGGTTAAGTGATTTGCCTTGGATCACACAGCTAAGTAAGTATCTGCAGCTGGATTTGAACTCAAGTCTTCTTGGTTTCAGGATTAGTGCTCTATTTGCTGAGACATCTAGCTGCCTAGAGTAACAGGAAAGGTATCATGAAACTGTTCTTGAGCCAAGTTTTGAAGGAAACAGATTTGCAGAGGAATAGGTAAGGCGGCAGGACATTCCAGGAATGGGGAACTTCCAGTGCAAAGACATGGGGGAGGGCAGCAAAACATTTTGTGCCCAAAATAGTAAGTAGGAGTCAGTATGGCCAAAACACAGTATGAGAAGGGGAGTAAAGTATGAGAAGCCCAGAAATGGAGGAAGTAGCCAAGTCCTGAAGAGGTTTAAATGTCAAACAGAAATGTTTGACACATCCTTTTGATGCTGGAGTCAATAGGGAGCTGCTACTGAAATTTGTTGAGTGTGTGTTGGAGTGGGGAATTAAGAAGGTTGTGATCAGACTTACCCTTCAGGAAAATCACTTTGGCAGTTGACAGGAGGATGACTATGGGTTCCTAAGAACCAGGGAAGGAATTAGTGTATAGGGAGAAATTGAAGACTTAAGAGAGAGAATGTGCTGATAATGTGGTCAATCAGTGGGAGAAGATAGGAGGTATTGGGATCAAGGGCGTATGTAGAAGGTTCATGAAAAAAATAAAACTTTATTTTTTTAAATCAATTTTGAACTATAGCCATTATAAATACTGATTTTTTTTTTAAATTTCATAGTGTTGGTTCACCCTTTTGCTTTGCTAAATTTTTCCAAGAGTCATTGCATTTGTATCTTTCTGGTAAACCATTGGGTATGGTCCATCTACCTGGCAGCATGATCAATCATGACTCAAAATAACTATTCATTCAGTCACTAGGGAAGTGGAATGGCTCCATTGAAGCCATGCTTCTCACAATATAATAAATCTTTTGGGGAGATATAATAATTTACTATCTTCTCATTCAGAATTGAATTTTGATAAACAATATAGTTACTTGGATTTGACAAAAATTGACATAGCTTTTGAAACATGACAGGGAAGCTCTGACCTTTGTCAAGGTTACTATGGCAGCTTTGTGACTTTAGCCAAAAATTTTAAAAAAATATTGTTTCAATAAACCCAGGTGTGAACACTCTAGCATCTATGGTAAATCATATGGGGTGTGGTGTGTGTGTGTGTGTGTGTGTGTGTGTGTGTGTGTGTGTGTGTTTTGAAAAGTAATAATTTCTGGCAGACTTTAAACTAAGAGTTGGCAAAGTAGGCAGCTACCTAGCAAGTACCATATGTGGGTGTCGGGACAAAACAAGGGACACTTTGTAATGTTACTTTTTATAAATTCTCACTTTTTAATTCCATAAAAATCCCACTTTGCATACATGCAAGTATACATTTTTCATATATCAAGTAACTTGTGCTCCACTGAAAATCTAAAGCCTACAACGGGGAGTAGCATGCAGGGAACTCAACTTTTTGAAAACCTTATGGCATACAGATGTCATGACCCTACTCCGCATTTTTGGTCCTCCTGAAGGGCAATTCATCACCAGTTTGTGTAGGTCTCTATTCTACACAGAAACTACGGTTGACTTTGATGATGCTTTGGATATAAGACAATCTGAGCTGTCCCATGTCTGCACAGTTTTGCACATTTGCTCAGTGGAAGCTCATAATAAGTTTTTCATGCATTTCCACAGCATAAACTTGAATGGGCCAATGTGGTTTTGCAATAAAACCATTAACACATCACAACGAAACCTCACCATGAAATCAACATGAAAAGCCCACTGTTAGGTCTTTGGATTGATATTCTGAGACTCATTCAACTCTTTGCTCACAACCCTCAATTGGCTCCAATCTCTTTAGTTTAGGCCCTCTGCTCAGTTGACAAATGAAAGGGATCATTATTCTTATTAATGCCACTACTACTAATCAACTCTACTAGTTTTTTTGTGATAAAACTTGCAATGTAGAAATTAGCTGACTATAAGTGAGAGCCTTGTGTATTTATTTCAAATAACCATCAATCTTAAAAATACCAATTTTCATTTAACTACAGGTGGGATGTGATCAGAGAGATATATTAGGAAGATTATTCTTGTCATGATGTGAAGGATGGACATGAGAGACCAGAGATAAGATCAGGACACCCGTTAGGAATCCACACAATTTCCATTCAAGGAGTAATGAGAATCTACATAGGAATTACCTGAAGCACTATGAGAAAAAGAGGAAATAGATGAAAAGATTCTGTGGAGATAGAATCAATAGGATTTGCCAACTGATGGGATACAGATGGTTAGAGATTGGTAATGATGAAAGGAGGGTAGTAGCACCTTCAAAAAACAGGAATATCAGGGAGAGAGATTTTTTTTTTGGTGGGGTAGGAGATGGGAGAGATAAATTTGGTTTTGGATGTGCTGAGTTTGAGGTTCTGGAATGACCTGGAGAAAAGATATCCAGTAGAGAGTTAGAAATGTTGAACTAGGGTTGTAAGGAAAGCTGGTGCTAGAGGAAAAGGAAAGGGAAAGAAATAGGGATAAATATTTTTATTAAGTACCTACTATGTGCCAGGAACCATGCTTAAGCACTTTTACAAATATCACCTCATTTGAGATAATACATGAGAGATTTGGGTATTAACTTTGTTGAGGGATTAGTGGGAATTATAGGATATGACTTTCTTGGAGGCAGCTTAATGAAAGGTCATGGAGATGATCATCTTATAAAAAAAGCACTTGGTGAGCCCAAGAATATGTAGTAAGTATACTATGTACTGGAAAATGACCCAAATTTGCTGTCAGAGAGCCTGGGTTTGAATTGCAGATCTGCTCTGTGATTATAGACAAAATATGAATCCTCTCTGTGACTCCACGTCCCCAACTGTCAAACAAGGGCTTTGGATTAGATGGTCTCCAGTGCCTTTTTTGAATCTTGATCCTATGAGCTGAAGCCTCAGACAGAACATGGTGATGTAGGTATTTGGGCCTCTACTTTGGGAAGGGAGGAGTTGAGCTGAGCTACGCAAACACAAGGCAAGTACATCTTCATCACAGGTTAGAATAAAGAACCCTGAGCCCTTTATTATCTAGTGCAATGGTGAGTTGATAAGAATATATCATTTCAAGGTGGCAGCCAATCAGAAAAGGATGATGAAGTATTATTCTCTTGTCATGTGTGTATTTGTTTCCAAACATATATTTTAATATGTCAACATTTTATGACTCTTTGAGAGTCTGTTTTTCTATCACTGTGGATACTACATCTTACATTTCTACTCCTATCACTTAGCACAGGGCCAGGCTTTTTCATCCATTATTCACACCAGAGAGGCCGATTTTAACTTCCTTGTGATGTAACATCTTCCAGTCCACCTCAAGCATCATCTTCCACCCTTTCCTCTCCCTCACCCCATGTATCTGATCAGTTGCCAAATCTTTTCTTTTGTGCTTCCATTACACCTCTTGACCCCTTCTCTCTATTTATATACCTACCACCTCAGTCCAGGTGTTCATCCACTCTTACCAAGATTATTTCAACAAATTCT
This sequence comes from Trichosurus vulpecula, assembly GCF_011100635.1. Classification (NCBI taxonomy): domain Eukaryota; kingdom Metazoa; phylum Chordata; class Mammalia; order Diprotodontia; family Phalangeridae; genus Trichosurus; species Trichosurus vulpecula. Next base: position 279,476,793 of record NC_050576.1, on the reverse strand, counting down.
TCACTGTTTTTCCTGCTTCAAGCCTGTCCCCAATCCACAGAGCTATTCCAGTGATTTTCTTTAAGCTCATATCTGACCATTCCCCTACTTAACAATTCAGGGGGCTTTCTATTGCTTCTAGGATAAAATACACCACCTTTGTTTGGCTTTCAAAAACTTTAAAAACGTAATTCCATCCTATTTTTTCCCAGCCTCATTGTACATTGCTCCCACCCCACATTCAATGATCCAGACAAACAGGACTATTCTCTACATATAATTTACTTCATGGTCTTGAGAGTCCTCCCTAATTCCAGATCCTATGATTCCAGGCCTGTTATTATTGTACTCTTTTTACATATTAGGAAATTGAGGTTGAGAGGGGTTTAAATGGTTTGTCCAGCTACTAAGTCTATGAAGCAAGATTGAAACTCAGATCTCTATGATTCCAAGTCTAACACTCTATCAAGCTCCAGTTTGCCATTTAGCTCCTTTATGTGGTAATAGGAATTATAACAATCACCAGAATTCACATAGCACTCTAAAGTTTGCAAAGCGCTTTAAAGATATTATCTCATGTGAGCCTCACAATAAGTCTAAGAGGTAGTTGTGCTAAGAGGTAGTTATTCCTATTTTACAATTAGGGAAACTGAGTCAAACAGCAGTGAGGTGACTTTGTCAGGGTCACACAGCTAGGAAGTAGCTGAGGCTGGATTTGAACTCTGGTCTTTTGACTTCAGTGAAATGTAAAACCTTTGGGTCAGGGACTTTTTTATTTTTGTCTTTGTTTAATCTTTGCCATTTCCCCTTCTCTTACAGTGCTAAAGAATTATTTGTTGAAAGAAGAAACGACAACCAAGCTAGAATATATCCCATCCAGGAATGACAAGGAAAATGAGGAAGGTTTTTATTTTCTGACTTATTAAAGAAGACGTCTTCCTTTATTAGCTGCCAAGCACTCTCATGAAACTCTTCATTTTTGTGAGTTTCTCATTCAAATCTTATAACTCTGTATAGTTTGGGTGTGCTGACAAATGTTTAACAACTGGCTTTCCAATTTTTAAAAATGTAACATTTTCACATTTTTCAGCTTCATCTGCCATATTAAAACTTTTTTCATCATTTTCTTCAGACCATTAGAAAAAAGAAAATAAATTCCAATAAATCAAGACTTAATTTGTAGCCTTTGTCAATTTTTGAAGTGTCAATGTTCACATTTTTTTATTAAAAAATTTATTTGAAAATTTTAACAATTAGGAGCCCATTAGCTGGCTCCAGCAAATGGCTGGCATGTCTTTTCCCTATTTTACAGGTAAGGTAATATTCCTGAAGTCACTAAGTGAGTAAGAAGTGGAGTTGGAAATTGAACCCGAGGCTTCTGGGAGTGGTAGAGTATTGGAATGAACAGTGGATTTACAGTGAAAGGATTTCATTTGGATCCTAGAAGCTGTGCTCATGCTGCTTCTTGTGTAGATCATCTTGGGTAAGTCATTCTGCCTCCCTTTGTCTCATAACATGAGGAAGGAGGACTAGATAACTTCCAGGGTGCTTTCCAAATCAAAATGGAGTGACTCCTTGATGACAACATGATTCTGAGTCCAAATATCTTTCCATTGGATCACACTACCTTTCAATCCTAATCCAAAGTCGTGGAAAACAAATCAATAGAACACATGCTTTAGCGCTGGTGATGGCATCTCCTTACAAAATGCTTGGTCATAAATAACCCACATATCCATTAGCTAGGCCTGTCTGAATAGTCAAAGAACACTTGGCTATGAATCAGCGTGCGTTATTTTAATTTTTTTCCATCACCCACATAATCAAAATGTGAAGCTACTTTAAAAAAAACACAACACATCATTCTTTTCAATCATTACATAAATTGCAATGTTTCTTTATAACAAAGTGAGTGTCCAGATTCTGCTGTGATTTATTGATTGTGTGAATTATTAGCCATATGTTTGCTGTGTGCCAGGATTATTATAAATTGTGTGTGTTAGGAAAAGGAGCAAAACAAAGCAACAACCAAAACAAGGAAAGAGGAGGAGGATTTAATCTTCATTAGAATTTAAATTCCTTATGGCATTTTTATATGATGGACGAGCCCTTCTCTGACTTATAACTCTGGTTGGTTTGTTACCCTTACTGGCAGCAATAGAGAGAAGGATGAATCTAGACTCAGAAGATCAGAATTTTGCATCCTGTTTTTTTTTGTATTTATTATCTGTGTGACTTTATGCACTCTGCCCACTACAGACCTCACCTTCTTCATCTGTAAAATGACCACCTTGGACTAGATGGTCTCTAAGTTCCTTCCCTTTCTAGATTCTATGAGATCAAGGTCAGGGAAAATGAGTGACCGTGTTGGTTTTTGGATCTGTTGTTTTAATATTTCATGCAATTCACTAATTGACAGTAATCTCATGTTTGTGCTGATAGACTCCCTTTGACATGGGAGAAGACCCACATCCACCATATATTTTAAATCATTATAAAGTGTTATTGTTCAGTCATTTCAGTCATGTCCAACCCTTCATAACCCCATTTTTTTTTGGCAAAGGTAGGAGAGTGTTTTGCCATTTTCTTCTCTAGCTCATTTTACAAATGAGGAGACTGAGGCAAATGGAGTTAAGTGACCTGCCCAGGGTCACATAGCTAGTAAGTGTTTGGGGCCGGATTTGAACTCACAAAGATGAGTCCTCTAGACTTTAGGTCAGCACTCCATCCACTGCACTAGTCAGCTACCTTCACTAAATGGCAAGTCTTTTGAAGGTAAAAGGAAGGGTAAGGTCTTTTGTTGAGTTTTAATCTCCTCCTTTTAATCCTCCTCCTCCTCCCTAGCCTAGTGCTCCGCATATAGTAGGTGCTCTAAAATGATTTGTTTAGTAAATAAACAAATAACAAAATAAGTCTGTATGGTTTCCTGGAACCACCTGGTTTTCTTGCAGGGCACTGATTGAGCCATCTTCTCATGGTACCTAATCAGGCTAGATAATGATGTCATTCCACAAAATTGTTTATTAAACACTGCCTACGTGCAAAGCAGTGTGGGTAGTGAGCCAGTTTGAAGGAAGGAAGACTTAATTTCAGATTTGCCTCATGCAGATGCTAGTTCTATGACTATGAATGAGCATGTGACTGAATCTGTTAGTATTCTAAACAAATCTCTAAAACCAATGGTGTCAAACTGAAATAGAAATGGGGCCACACATAAAATCCCTGAGGGCCATATATTAACTTAGAAAACCACACATTAACATCTGTGTTCTGTTGTATTTTATTTATTTTCCTAAATGTTTCCCAATTATATTATAATTTGGCTTGGCCTGAACTAGGCTGTCACAGGTATGTTAGAGAAAAGTTGCCAATCTGCATTGATGTAAGGAGTTTCTAACCAGTGAGTCCTCCCACAGTGATGTCAGTGATTAAATGGACCGTCCCATCTCCCGAAAATGGAATATGCTGTTCTAGGTGCTAGTGAGATAAAGAAAAAAAGAATGAAAAAAAAATCTGAAGTCTAACAACAACAAAAATCAATCCTTGACTTCAGGGGTTCTATATGCTACTGGGGCAGGGAAAAGACACAGTTAAGCTAATAAAAGTATAAACAAAATAATGCAAAGTAACTCAGGGTATTAGGGAAAGCCTCATGTAAACAGTGGCAGCTGGGCTGTGTTTTGAAAGAATCTAGGGATTCTCAGATGGTGATGAGGAGGATGTGCATTCAAGTTTTGGGGTGGGAAGGGGTAATAAAGGCACATAAGTGGGAGATTGAATATCATGTATTTGGAACAACTAGTAGACTCATTTGGAATAAAGAATAAAAAAAACACATGGAGGAGAATAATATGAAATAAGACTGGAAATGGCCATGGTCCATCAGTTTAAGCACATATGAAATTATCTAAATATGTAGGACTGATAATTGAATCCTGTGATGGTAGCAGAGGAGAAAAAAATAAAAAGTGAGAAGGAATAAGAATAAGGCATTCTCCTTACTGAAAATTAAAGCTTTATTGTCTTTTCTATGTCGGAGATATTGTTAGAGTCAATGGACATAAATTGCCAACAGGTTTCCCAAAGGACACATCATGTTGGTAAAGAAGAACAAAAATTACTGAGTGATATTTGAGGGGAAAAATTAAGTAATCATTAAATTATTTTGACAAGACAACATTCTAAAGCAAAAAACAAAAAAGATTTCCAGCTTTCAGGGAGTACCATCATTGTAAAATAGCCTGTCAGCCTCAGAACCCAAAGGAACTATGTGGGTCATCCCGACTCCAGGACTCATGTTTCATTGGGTTGGCTTAGTTTTCCTCCCTGCCTTGAAGTGAAAGTGCTGAATTCTAAATTGAGACTATTGCCTCCAAATTCCATTTATTCTTCATGCTTACTAAATATCTGAGGCAGGAAAGATCATGACAAACAGTTTGGATTAAATTGAGCAAATACATTTTCTGGAGGCAAGATAATCTTGGAAGTTAGCCTGATAATGTGGGAGCTTACATGTATATGTTGCTATGCCAATAAGCTCTATCTGCAGCACTTTTTATTCATTACAGAATTCTGAAATAAAGGAGACTGTCAAGCTGTCTGCAGTTACAGTCACCAAGTTCACATCAATATATGGGGGTTGTGCAAAAATCCACAGAACAAAATGGCTAGAGGCTCAAGTGAAGAAGGAGAGTTTTTAATTATTGGTCCAGTGCACAGAGCACTGAGCTTGGAGTTGGGAAGACCCAAGTTCAAAACCTGCTTGCCTCAGATACATGCTTAGCTGTGTGTCTGAAGCAAGTCACTCGGTCTCCCTAATTTTCAGTTTTCTCATCTGTAAAATTGCAATAACAGGATCTACTTCCCAGGACTGTTATGAGGATAAAATGAGATATTCAGAAATGCTTTGCAAGCCATAAAATGCTACATCAATGCTAATTTTTGTTGCTGTTGCTATTATTATTATTAATATAGTGAAAGAATGATAAGGATTGATTATCATCCGTCATACTTATCATCTTCCACCCTGAGAATGAGGCAACACAAATGAGAAAAGCTTTGAGAAGCCAAGAAACAACTACCAAACAATTCCTTTCGGGGAGTTCCTTTCAACTACGCTCTGCTTTTCTCCCTATCCCAAATTATATCAGATCACACCATGATTTACAGATTACATATTTAGTGAGATGGGGGGTGGGGAGAGGCAATATGATACTAGGGTCCTTCTGTCCATTGTCGGGGCTTCGCACTCAACTTGCAGTATCATTCCATTTTTCTTATTGGAACTGAGAGCCAATTTCTTTGTCATATGGATGAACCCTCAGAAGTTTTAGAATCTGATGTGGAATATCTAGGAGACTGATGTGAGTTTTAATGAGAAACATTGTATCTTAGGTCACTTGAATAATGAAGAAGTAAGCAGAGCCACTTGTTCTCCAGAAGAGATGTTGAAGACTGGAGATGAGATTTGAAATTATGTTAGTATCCGTCAATGAGGAAAGATAACAAAAGAAGGCATAAATCGTGTATCTTGGAAATATTGATTTTGAAAAAGGTAAAAAATGGATCATTTGGGAAACAGAGTGAATAACTCTTTACTTTAAAGGGAAAACAGACAAACAAATGTTTTAAGACTTAACTGCACAGTGCTTTTCTCACAACAAAAGAGCGGGGTAGTTTGTTAGATGATGCCACCCTTATAGTCTCCATTTCACAGATGAAGAAACTGAAGCTCACAAGAGCTTATAGAGCCCATAGTTAAAAAGTGTTGCATCTGGGAAGGAAGTCCATGACTGCCACTGCCTCCACTGTAGTACACGGCTTCTCCTGTCAGGGGAACCCATTTGCCTCAGATTCTCTGCTGTTTCTCTATGATGCTGGGTATGCACCTGCATCTGATCAAAAGACTTGATGACTTCTTCATCGTGAGATATTTGAGAAATTTCCAGGCAAGAGATACCATATGAAAAATATAAATTATTGAACTCAGTGGCAACAGATGCCAACAATTCAACATTAGACAGGATGATGTTGCACAGCTCTCCATCACTTCAATCCAATTCATTTGTCATGGCATCATCTTCCTGATGTCATGGTCCTCTTCAAGAAGGAAGGACAAAGAACAACAACTTCATACTTCCAACTCCCATAATCCCAGCTTCCTTCAAAACACACTTTCTACATGAGGCATTTCCTCATCCTCTCAGCTGTGTCTGCTTCTTTCCCTCTTTAAAACATTTTTAAAATTTGTAGCATGAGATATCACTGCATTAGGTATGTGGTCTCATGAGGCAGATTTAAATGCCTCGGTGGACAGTAATTATGCCCTTGCAAGTATAGTTATGAAATAGATAAATGGCTCTTCATTATGCCCCCAGTTAAAGAGAGAAAACTCTCTAACAATGGGTTCAGAGGCTGGGATCCCATCCTTGCAGTAGGAAACATCACTCTCTTACATGGCACTCACTTTTGTCCTGCGTTCTCATGCCATGAACAAAGGGACACAAGGAAATGCAGAGGTTGGGGTCAGCCACTGGCATCCTTGAGAAATATGATTAGATCAGTGAGATGCAATCTCTAACAGAATAAAAGGGTACTTTTAGAATCAGTTACTAGCTGCACTCAACTGAACCAAGGCAGGGGAAGGAATAGAGACTGTCAGTTCTCTCCGTGTGTGTTATTTCAAATTGCCAACAGGTTTCAGAATTTTGAATCTCATCTCTAGTCTTTGACATTTCTACTGGAGACCAATTGACTCTGCTTACTTGTTTTACTTGTTTATCTAGCCATCCATCTGTCTGTCCATTCATCTGTCTGTCCATCTACCTGTCTGTCTACCTGTCTGTCTATCTATCTATCTATCTATCTATCTATCATTCTATCTATCTATCTACATATGTACATACATATACACATAGATAGATGATAAAGTAGTAAGCTGAATTAATTGCTCTCCAGCAGAAATGTTGGAAACTGGAGATGAAATCTGAAATATGCATTCTCCTTCAGCACCTTAGACACCTGAGTAGATGGCTGTAATTTAGAAAAACGAAACAAAATAATATTATGCTTTGCCCCTATAGTTTTCACCTTGCCCATCTCTTAGGAGGAGTAATTTGGGGAGGAGGACTGCCCATAGTGCTGCAGCTATTGACACAGCCATGCTTCTGTTCCCCAAGGTTGGGACAATTATACCCCATCTTGCCTCTTCTTGTTCTCTCTCCTCATTTCCCTTGATTAAACACACACACACACACACACACACACACACACACACACACACACACACACACCAAAACAAAGCAAATAAAAAAAACAATCCCTACCCCCACTATTCCAATGGAGAAAAATCACCTCATTCTTCGTCTGTTGGCTTCCTCCCTTCCCAAGCTGGGAAGAAACACAACTTCCAGGATTTTTAGAGCTTTAGATTCCCCACACAAAGTGGCTACTACAATCTTTGACAGAAGGACTGCTATATGTTGATTTATATATTCTTTATATGACTTATGTACATATTTTCCTTTCCTTGCTCCCTCTAGTAGATTACAGGCTTCTTGAGGGAAAAGATTATTTCTTATTTTTTTTTGTGTTAGAACCTTCAGTTCTAGTAACAATGCATTTCATAGAAAAGAACCTTAAATATTGATATTGATATTGAAATTGACATTTAAGGATCTTTTTTATTCAAAGCCCAGATACAGAAATAAATGAAAATACAGAAAAAGAAATATAGATATAGATATATTTCAAATAGCAGATAGGTTCCCAAGCCAGCTCTGGTGCCAGGATATAGAATCATTTCCCTTCGAGCTTCCTGAAAACATAGTTGAGCATGATTTGGGGAAATGCCAGCTATTCTCTGGAAACCTAAGGCTTACAAAGGGATGATGTGAGTGGAGCAGTATCATACTATTTCTCTAGAGGGAACGTTCATTCTTCATTCCTATGTAAAGGGAGTATGTGAAGCAGATTAATTGTTGGACCTGGAGTCAAGAAGAGCTGAGTTTGAATCCTGCCTCTGACATCTTTTTGCTATGACTCAAGTCCCTTAATCTCTCTGAGAGTCAATTGCTTTTTATATAAAACAAGAACAATTTTACTATAATTTCTAAGTAGTGTAATTAGTATAAAATGATCTCTTGAAAGTGCTCTGCAAACAGGAAAGTGTCATATAAATGTCAATAATCAAAATCATATTTGTCCTTGCCATCAGTTCCTGGCATGCAGTAGATGCTTAATAAATGTCAATTGGCTGGTCATCATTTTCATCATCATTGTCACAATTGTTGTAATTTTTACACTCTTTTTTAATTTAGTAAATTGGTATAGTAGACAATAGCTACAGTATATGCCCTTCTTAATATGAAGGAGAACTACCTTATATCTGCCCCCCTCCCCCATACTCTCTAAACTAAAATCTAGTACAGGAAAATAGAAAGTCAATTGAAACATTTGTTTGGTCATTTGTAGTACAGGTTGTTGCACAGGGTTAAGTGCAATCTGAAATAAGTCTAAGTCAGCAATCTCAGTATAGCTGCTAGAAAGGAATATGACTTCAGCTATACTATAACTGTTGTTGGTTTTATTCCAAGATGAGTCACATGTTGGTCTATCGTGAAGAAATCCAGACATATTGTGAAGCCCTGAATTTTCCAAATTTACCTTTACTTGGGAGATATCAGAAGTAGGAGGAACAAGTAAGAGGATTTTGAAACAATCCTTTGGTATGGTGACTGTGTGATTAAAGAGAAGTGACCATCAGGTGGCAGAGATGGTATGAGGGTAGCACTTGGAGATTGTATTTGTAGGGTTAGAAAGACGATTTAGAGGTGCTTGAGGTTTCAATCCTGAGTTACTGGTAGAATGTGGGTAGAACCAGCATCATCATCAACAACAACAACCACCACCACAACCACAACAACGAAACCAGGGAAGTTTGGTGAAAGGGTATTTGTGGGTGTGGGTGTGCTTGTGGAGATGGTTTTCTACATGTGGCACTGAGGTGGTATATATAGATCTAGCTGATAGATGCAGAAATAGGGAAGAAATTTAGGAAAGAAATCAGAATTGAATATTTTGATTTATAAGTCATCTGCCTATAGTTGATACGTGGATCCATGACAATGAAAGACACTGACTTTGAGCACTTATTTTTTTATGTACTGTTGCTGAGATGTTGAATATGGACTGACTGTATGGATGTCCAAGCCAGAGGACAGCTGGATTTGGAAAAGGAAAGAATATTTTTTCCTTTCCTCCTGTTACCCTATTTTGGAAAAATACATAAATATATTTGGCACTTGAGAAGATTAAAAATATATATCACCCAAAACAATCTCTGTGTACCATTATTGCAGCCAGAATATAGAGGTTTGGAGGTGAGGGGAAGGAAAATATATTAAAGAAAAGAACGACTATTAGTAAATCCATGGTATTAATGAGATCATTAGAGTAGGAATCAGGGGACCTGGATCTAAATTCCACCTCTATACCTAACGGCTTGAATGACCTTGTGCAAGTTACTTTACATCTTTGGATCTCAGTTTCCACACATACAAAATGATAGGTTTTGTATAGAAAAAGCTCTATGATTCTTTGCAACTTTACATCTTAACTAATTAAGTTTAGAGAAGAAATGTAATAAGCACATCAGGAAAAAAACTATAGCACGTAAATATTGAACTGTTAACTGTCTCAAAATGATCACTGAGGTATATTTTCCAAAAGCATGTACAAGAATTGATTACTTAGAATTCACAACACATATTCTTTTTTATTTCTCTCTTTTTTTAAAAAAAAATAAATGTTTTTATTCATGATCCTTTTTTTGTATGTCATTTTTAATCCCCAGTAATTGTCCCCCAGCATCCACTATTGCACTGAACACAAGCTCACAAAAAGGCAGTTAAAGAAAATAAATGAGCACATTGGACATACCTGACAATGAATATCACTTTCTGAACCTATAGTCTACCACCTCTACACAAAGATGAGGGAAGGATGAGTTACTTATGGTTCATTGGTTGGTCCTTGTACCAAACAGAGGTCTGAAGTCATTCAATATTGTTTTCTTTTACATTTTCGTGATCATTGCATAAATTATACTGAATCAGCTCCCTTTCTTCTGCATCAATTCCCACAACTCCTCATCAATCTCCCTTCATTCTTGATGTTTGTTCTCTCTTATGGTACAATTATATTCCATTATGTCCTACAGCATGTTTTGTTCAGCCAGTCTCCACGTTATGGGCAACAATTTTATTTCAAGTTCTTTGATATCACAAAAAGTTCTGTTGTAAACAAATGTAACGCATACATACATGTACACACGTGTGTAAAACACATGTGTGTGCACATGCATGCATGTGCATATGCATACATACATCCATACATATGCATGTGTGTGTATCTGTATCTATATAGGACATTTCTCTCTATGGGTGGCACTGTGGATAGAGTGTAGAGTATTGGACCTGGAGTCAGAAAGACTCATCTTCCTTTAGATCCTGCCTCAGACACTTACTAGCTGTATGACCCTGGGAAAGTCACTTAACCTTGTTTGCCTCAACTTCCTCATCTATAAAATGAGCTGGAGAAGGAAACAGCAATACTCCAATATCTTTGCCAAGAAAACTCCAAATGGGATCATGAAGAATAGGACACAACTGAAAAATGGCTGAACAACAATATAATATTATATAATTATATGTACATTATATATGTCCATGTATATGCATATGCATACATGCATACATATGTGTGTATTCATGTATATATTGTGTATATGCTGTCTTCCCCTTTAGAATGCCAGCTTCTAGAAGGGATGTATCATTTTACATTTGTCTTTGCATCCCCAGTGCCTTGGACAATGCCTCATGCTTAGAACATGTTTTAAAAGTGTTTGATTGATTAATAAGTAATTATGTGGATCCAATATCAGTCTACAAATGCGTTTCTAGTTCATAGTTAAATCAGTCCAATGACACAATGTATGTAAAATGCTTTGTGAAGATCTAAGTTCTCAATAAATGTCAACTTTTCATATAGAGTTAGACAAAGCATGGAGGAAGGAACACTGGATTAGGAGGTCAAATCCTCTTGGGTTTGCATTTGATCTCCAACACTATTAGATCCGTAAACACATGCCACTAACTTAAATGTTTAAAGTGTCAAAGTTCTCAATTGTAAAATTGGACTAATAAAGCTCATTGGACCTACATCAGGGAATTATTATCACAATCAAATGGGAGTGTTTATGTTCATTTCTGGATCACCCTGCACTACTATGGGGGTTCAATGTAGAGTCAAATATTTGACCCTCTCCTTCCGAAGCATTGTCTCCCAGTAGAAGATAAATCAGGCAGCAAAACATTTAATGAGGAGAGAATAATAAACAACAGGAAAAATCAGCAAGAGAATTATTTTCAGCTCCCTCTTTCCTATGCCTTATATTGAATAGGTGGAATTTCCCAATGAAATGAAGGGAATAAATTCCCAGAAACATTATGTTTTGAAATGGGCAACTGTTGTGTCCAGGCTGAGATACCTATTTAGCCTAAACACTTATAGCTACATCACCCAGCAATGGCTACTGTTTCTCTGATCTTTCTCATAGTCTTTCTTGGAATGTTCCTAGAGTTCTGTTGCCATTGCCACCTCACTCCACCTCAGTCATAATTGAGAATAATTGCACAATGAGGGGTAGGGAAAAGGTATTTGAATGGGGCATGGTGATGGAGCCTGGAGAATAAGAAGCCTAAATGGAAGAGAAATGAAACATTTCTGTCTTGGGTGCTTCCCCAGAATGTTGGTCCCTCAGAAAAAAACTCATCAATAGGAAAAGAAGGCCAGCATGGCAGAGCAATGTACCAGGGTGAGAAGGCCCTGGCAGCCGAGGGAAATTCTAGGGTGCAGAGATGGTGATGAACAAGTAACATTAATATTATATAAGTTACTTACAAAAATAGAAAAAAATATGCTTCTGACCTAGTTCCTTGTAGGAAACAACATGATCCTGATGCTTAAACTATGGAGGGATCAAGCAGAAAAGGAAAACCATAGGTCAATATCTATAATGAATATTGATGCAAAAATTGAATAAGCAAAATATTTAAAGATCAATCATTATGCTCAGGTTGGTTTTATACCAAAAATAAAAGACTGATTCAAAATTAGGAAAAATATAAATAAATATGATGAGCTGTATTAATTAAAAATATCCCACATGATTATATAGATCTAAGGCCATATTTATCCAACTACCAGTTTTTTTTAATTCATCAAAATAAATTATTCTGGCCTCAATGTTTCATATTTAAAAGAAGGATATCCTTAAGTATATGGCTGAAACAGTGCTTTTGCTAGAGGTGGGTCAGGTACTTCTATGTTCCTGCATGTAGGTAAGGCTCATCTTTTCATAAGAGAGAACTAATTGTACTGATACTCTATGTATTGGTCAGGGGGAAATGAGTAGTTACATCTGTGCATGTGTTTGGGGAGGGGAAGAGACAAAGAAGAAATATCCTATCATTTATGTGCCTGTTCATTTAGATCTTTGAAAAGTTGGGTGTTCATAAATCAGCAGGTTGCTGACATTAGGAAGGCTGATTCTTCAGTCTCTGGATTATAAACTGGGTTTGGCAGAAGCTCATATAAAGAAGGACTTTGCAGATTTTCATGGTAGGGCTAAGAGAGGCAATTTTGCTACTTCTCCTTAAGGGAAGTGATCAATGGGGAGTTCTTTATCAGAAAGACACAGCTTTGAAGGATATATTTATGCATATCATACCATAGAAGTGTTGGGTTGAATATTATTGTTATTTCTTTGGTCTTTTTATAGATGTGGACATGAGTATAATGGTCCATGTTTGACTTCTCTCAATAATTTATTCTTTTAAAAAGTTATCACTTTCATTTCCAAAACTTTCTCATCCTCTACCCAGAAATCCATCTCTTGTTACAAAGAATAAAAGAGAGAAGAGGTAGTTCAGCAAAGCTCATCAACACATCAACTAAATCTAGTAGTATATACAATGTTTTCCACCTTATCGGTACCGAATAATACTGTGAATGCGGCCAATATCATACCAATAAATTACAAACATATGATTAAGAATAACGATCATACAATAATCACAGGCAGGTGCAATGTTACTATGTATTAATTATTATATAATCAGTTTGTTACAGTTGTAAACAATTTATTAATTAGTAATAACGGTTACTAAGTAATCATCTTCTATCTTCTTTTATCAATGAAATTGGACTGAAAGAATCGCCAAGAGTTGGAAGAGACCTTAGAGCTCCTTGAGTGCACTGCTTTCATTTCATAGTGACTTATCCAAGGTCATGCTTTACTCTTCCTCAAATCAATTAAAATCTCAGTGACAACTATGGTGCTGTGGGAAAGGAATCATGGATTTGTCATTAGAGGATTTGGATCAAATTCTCACTTCTGCCATTAATTTACTGTTTGTTTGTCTTTGGGAAAGTCATTTAACTTCTATGGCCCTCAATTTCCTTCTTATAAATGAAGGGGGGTAAATCAGAGCCTCCAATTCTCAATTTTAGATTCTCATTATAGTTGTGTCTTCTACATCCTTGATATCTCTCCCTGCTTATAGTAGGTGATCAACAGATTGTTAAATGGATAAATGAATGCATGAATGAATGAATGCTGTAACTATTCTTGGGAAGTCGTCTTTCTGTTGATAGCACTAATATACACAGACCTTTAAAAGTTAACTGTTTATGTGGATGATACACTAGGAATTTAAGATTTTTAACTCTAGGCTAAGGATCTAGTCATTTTGAATCCTTTCTATAGCTATGCCATTTTGCCTTAATTGCACTGAACACCCTGAAGGACTGTTTGCATGAGCAAATATATACTTCATGTGGAGACAGACTACTTTCAAAATTCTCTAGTGTCTAAATTTCCCCTGATAGAAAATTAGGTATCTTTGAAGCCTTCACTAACTTATTCCAGGGAGAAAAGGACTAATGAAGATTTCAGAGATGCTTGAATTGCTACCACAGAGCCAGGAAGACATAGGTAAATATTATGCCATGTGGTTTAAGTGTATATCTAGATGTGAATTTCAGCTTAAGGCCAAATACATTTATGCTTGCATGTGTCTTAAGTGTATCTGCAAGGCATTCATTCATTCACACAGAACGAGCTCTTCATAGTATGATACTAAGAAATGAGCAGAAAATCTGGTTTTCCCCATTTTATTTTCATTTAATAAGAAAAAAAAGCATACAACTTTGACATATTTTTATTTCAAAAGATTCCTGTTGTTAAGTTTAAAGCGAGACAGTATTGTTTAGTGAATAGAGAACTGACTTTAAAGCTCTGAGAAGACTTGTGGTCAAATACCACCTCTGACTCATATTGGCTATGTGACCCCGGTCAAGTCACTCTCAGTGGTCTAAGAAAATCTCAGACTAGAAGTCATAGAAAAAAGTGCTTACCTACATTAATAGAAGGTTTATCTTACCCAGGAGTTCACTACACAAATGAAATGCCTAGGAGAGGGGACAGAATCAAGATGGTGGAATGAAAGTAACAACTGCAAAACCTCCTCCAAAACCTCTGCTATAAGGACCATAGAAAATGTGCCTTCTGAATTCTGAGCAGGGAAGTCAACAAAAAGTCATAGCGAGTCGTTTTTTTTTTTTTTTTTTCCAGCCCAGGGCAGCTTAGAAAGACAGAAAGAGAGGTCTGCACATAACACAAAAAAGCAAGGTATGACAAAGGACTTATTTTCAGGAGTAACAACTTTAATTAATTTATTTTAAACTTTAAACTTAGCAAAATGCTTTACCTCATTTGATTCTCATAATGACCATGTGAGCTGGTATGATTATGCCCATTTTAAAGATAAGAAAACTGATCCAGGAAATGGTTAAATGATTCACCTTGGATCATACCCCTAATAAGTGTGAAAGGTAGGATTCTAAGCTATCACTCATCTTGAAAGATATCAAGTTCAGCAGTCTAACCACTATACTGATGCTCCTCCCCCAAATTTGGGCTACTGATAGGAAGTACTCAAAGATATCAGAGAAGGACGATATAGCTTCTCTTGTTCACAGATTCCCTGAACCCTGATCATATTCCTTCCCTCTGGCGCTCTCCCTGACTGCAAGGAAGGAAACAGTTTCCTTGCCTTTTTCTTTTCCTGCCACAATGACACCAAAATTTGTGTGAGACAAGATTTTTTAAAATTGGTTTATTCACAGTTCCAGCCTGTATAATAAAGTTAATCTAGTCTCTTAGACTAGTTAGTCCAGCCCTTATACAAAGAAGTTTCTTTAAATTTTGTTAATCCAGCCTTTTTGCAAAAACAAAAAAAAAAACCAAAAACCAAAAAACAAAACAATCCTTCTTTGGTTCAAAACGATGTGAATTCCTTGAGGACAAGTCACTTATTTGCTGTTTGCCTCAATTTCCTTAATTATAAAATATGATCATAATGCCATCTATCAGCTCTGTGCACCGTGACGCTACCTAGCTGAATCTGGTAGGTAGACAGACAGACAGACAAGATAGATAGATAGATAGATAGATAGATAGATAGATAGATAGATAGATAGATAGATAGATAGATGGATGGATGGGTAGGTGGATGGATGGATGGATGGATGGATGGATGGATGGATGGATGGATAGATAGATACATAGATAATTTGGAAGGGATGAGGTCAACTTAGGTGTAAATTATAAGAAATCTATATCAATCAATAAAAGATACATGATTCATATAGATTTTCCCCCATTTTTTTCTATTTCATTTTCTACTGTTAATATATTTAAAAAGCCATGGAGCCTCAATCTTTATAGACTTCTGGGTTTTAGTATCTATGTGTGACTTTAGTTTTCTAAAGAATTACATAAAGAACTGCTAGAAATTCTAATGGGAATTTGGGATTGGAAATGTGACACTTTGCAGACTTGAATTTCTTCCATCTAAGCAACTGATTAGTGGTTAAGACATAATTTTCAGCATACTGTGTATAATTAGGTTTGTTTCTCCTTACAAGCTTTAAATTTAGAACAAAGATGATGCTTTTTGAGTTAAGACCTCTGGGCACAGCATTAAAAATCAGAATGATGATTCTAAATGTTAAAAGCATCTTTTCTTCTTCAAAAGAGCAAGGGGTGTACGTGAAGACTAAAACTTTCAAAAAGACAATTACCATTTTATATAGTTAGCTCATCTGGGCATTATTTGAATCCTAATTGATAGGCTATTCTGGTACAAAAGCTGTGTTTCATGTGTTTATTCCAGTCTGCATGATATTTAAATTTCAATTTGTTCTTTCTCCATCCTGTTTCATGAAAACTGGTGGGTTGAGAGGATTTCTTCATGAGACAAGCAGCTTGGCAAAGCAGAGGGAGGGCTTAATTTGGAGCCAGATGCACATGAGCAAGAATTCCAGCTGTTTTGCTTAGGACTTATATGACCTTAGGCAAGTCACTGAACTTCTCAAATACACAGTTTCCTTTCATTCTAGGAGCACTTATCAAACAGCTATTATGCATCAGACACTAAAACCCTAAAGGATATAGTCTACCAGGAAAAAGGAAACAAAAGTAGGCAGCTAGCTGATGCCATGGTGCACAGAGCACTGGGCCTGGAGTTAGAAAGACTCACCTTTCTGATTTCAAATCTGACCTCAGAGTAGCTATGTGATCCTGGGCAAGTCACTTAATCCTAGTTGCCTCAGTTTCCTTATCTGTAAAATGACCTGGGGAAGAAAATGGCCAACCTCTCCACTGTCTTTGCCAAGAAAACCCCAAATGCAGTTAAGAAGGATCAGATATGACTGAAAGATAACTGAACAACAAGAATCGGGAAACACTGAATATTTTTGGGCAGAAGGAAAGCATGTCCTGATCTATGCCTAAGAAGATTATTCTAGACATGGTATGAAGGGTAGATTGCAGGTGGCATGGAGTGAAAGTATCTCCACTAATAATTCTTAGAATCATAGACTTAGAGTGGGAAGTAACTTTGGACATCAACAGATCCAATCCATATTATAGATGAGCAAATATTGTGGCCCAGAAAGTTTAAGAGACATGCCCAGACTTACACAAATAGTGTCTAAGTAGGATTCTAACCCAAGTCTTATTCACTTCATGTTCAGGACCCTTTCAACTGCGCCATACTGTCTTTCAATGGAGGTGGGTAGTAAAAATGATCTATACTCATACAGACCCAGATGGGTGGGGAGAGTGGGAATCAATGGGAAAGGACAGATGCAAAGAATATTATGGTGGGACGATATATTTATTTTGGAATTGAATGGATAGGAGAATTGAAGGAGAGACAAGAACATAAAATAACACCAACAGTTTGAATGCAGGAGACCAACAGAGATATCAGTTGTCTGGCTTAACAGACAGAAATAGTCAAATAAGTTTAAGGGAAAGATTCCAAGGAAATCTGAAGGGTTTAGAGTATTGGGACAGAAATGACATGTCTGATGGGCAATTTAAGGTGCAGGGGATTTAGGGTTTAGAAAAGGGGTCAAAATGGGGTCTGTGTGACTCTCCATGGAAGTAAATTCTTGGAAACATTGGACTAGAGGACTTGTAAGGGCCCTTCTCTCTCTCTTCCAATATGAATGTTGAGGGAATATAAGTCAGAAAAGGAATTTCTGGGTCATGGATCCTGTGAAATTCTCTGACATTATTAAGGTACCAGTTTTCAGGGGGCAGACAGTGCCTTCTTTGGAGAATCAGATCCCTTGGGGTGTGCTCAAAATCATGTGCTTTTTTAGGTCGGTTGTTTTCAAAGGGTAATTCTAACAACTTTGTTCTTCTAGGCTGCCAGGCCATGCCAAGTTTTCCAATTTTCCAATTTCCTCTTTCATTGCACAAACATTTTTTTTCTGAGCCCCTATTGTCTACTCAACCATGTACTGGGTGCTTTTAATGAAAGATCTATGGGCTGAATGAAAATCTGTAGTCTAGAGGATTCTGCATTTGAAATCCACAGTTCAAATCTTTGACATATTAAAGTACATCTTGCAGGTCTCAGTGTTTAGATGACCAACTTGGTGACCTCCCTACATGGAATAGAGGTACAACAGGAAGGAAGTCTGCAAATTACCAGCATGTACCCCACATTCAGCTCGAAATCAAAAAAGACAATTGGGACCTGTTCCTTTGTCAGATGGTTTTATCCACAAGAAATAAGACAGCTGGATGCACAAATCCTAAATGTTATCTATCTTTGTCAGACACCTCAAAAGAGGATGGTTTTCATCACTTTTAAATAGGAAGATAAAATACACTATGAATAAAGCCTTTTTTCATGTCAAAATGGAAACTTCTGTATGCAGGAGAATGGGAAGTAGATTTGAACTCTGTGAATGTTGGTTGGAAGATTTTTCATGAAATGCACCCTTGCTTCTTTACAAGGGGGTGCAGTTTGTCTTTAGTGCCCCATTCCCCATCCCTTCTTTGCACATCTGCATACACAAGTACACACACACATGCACATACACAGACACACATATATGCATACACATGCACATGCACATACATGTACACACAAACACACATATATGCACACACATAAACACACGGATGCACACACACATACAGACACACATATTCAAGATCACCCAGAGGTCTCTTGCTGAGCTCTGATTGCTCCACAAATAGGTGTCATTTAAATTTATCTCTTTAAGGCCAATGTGCCATGTATTTGGTGTTTCTGTACATCCTTCCTATCCCTAATATAACCTATTATCCATGTTCCCCATTTATTTCTTTTCAGCTAGCTAATTTTATGGAATAATCCATATTAGCAAGTAATTCTGGTGCCATTTGACTCATGCACTACTCCTCTAAGGTGACATTATAAATAAGAATGTAGGATCTCTGTACCCTGGAAAGACCCACTCACAACCTGTAGAGTCAGAGGAAATTAATTCAGATCCCAGTTTTGCCACTGACAGCTTGTGTGACATTGAATAAACCATTTCATTTCTCAATAGGTGGGAGTTTCCTTACTTGAGATGTTATGGGACAACAGCTAGGGCCGATCATTCAGGGTCATTAGAGAATGAAGCAATCCTACCATTTGGCCCCACTTTCACCTATACCGTCCTCCAGAATTATAGTGCAATTTGCTTTAGGAGGCCACCTTACCCCCTAACCAACAGGAAAAGAATTCAGGCAATAAAAAGCTGATTTCTCTCTTCTATCACCTTGGGATATACATATCTCATAGCATCACTGAACTATAAGGCTTGCTTCTCCACATAGTATCTCCATTCTTCATTACTTTCTGACTTGAGGTTCTGTTTAGGTGAAAGAACTCCTCTGATTGGTCCATGAAATGAATATTATCCAGGAACTGATCTTCTCTCCTGGAGGATTATTCTGGTAATTCCTTCTTATCTTTAGAAATTTATCCACTGCTTTCTTGTTCTACTGTCCTTGGCTTATGTTTCTAGATTGTCTTGCGTAATCTATATATCACTCACTGTTCCAACCCTGATTTCTGTAAGGCTACATCATGGTCTCCTATTGTCCTGGAAACAAGTGGTTCCATGGATGGGCTTTGTAGATGCATAGGCTTTCCCCTCTAAGAAACTGGGATTCTGGGTGTAGGCCCTTTCCTTTCTTCATCCTTTCATCTCTGTTTCTTTTCATCTACCTGGTTTTCACCTCTCAGTGATTCAGAAAGTCATCCTTAAATGTTGTTTTAAGGGAAATATCTTAAAGCTGGAAGGAAGTTCTCATTCCGGTATAGGTCTGATGAACCCCCTTTATAAAAAGATCAGCATTGTCAACCCTGGTTAGGGAGCATCAGCATTATTAGATAGTCTTCCAAATGTGATCCAACTTGACTTCTTCCTACTATTCCTTATCTGGAATGTCTGTAGAAGATAGGCATGGTAGCTTGGTTTAAGGTCCAGTCATACATGCTACAAGTGGTAGCATGTACTCATTCCATGTGGAGTTTATGCCATGGGCCAAATGTGACCTACATGCAGTTTTTGTATGGCCGAAGCTAAGAATGACTTTGACATTTTTAAATAAAGATTTATTGTACTTAATTTTTTTTAAAAAAATCCAATATTCTCAAGTCATAAGCCATACAAAAATAGGAATCTAGCAGGTCTAGAGCATAATACGGGCAATGTACTCTACAATGTGGGCATCCCTGTTTAACCGACCATATCCAAGCTACATCACGCTGATTCGTATCTTTTCCCAGGTAGCTCAGGAACTTATTTCTTTGTACCACCGTCTGATAGACAGATAGATAGATAGGCAAATAGACAGACAAATAGAAAGCTAGAAGATAGATAGAGAAAAGAGTAGATGTATTGTTCAGTCATTTCAGTCATGTCTGACTCTTCATGAGCCATTTTTTGTTGTTGTTGTTTTTGTTTTTGGCAAAGATACTAGACTGGTTTGCCATTTCCTTCTCCAGCTCATTTTATAGATGAGGAACTGGGGCAAATTGGGTTAAGTGACTTGCCCAGGTCACACAGCTAGTAAGTGTCTAAGGCTGGATTTGAACTCAGGTCTTCCTGACTCTAGGTTCAGCCCTCTATCCATTGTGACACCTACTGTCTTAGATAGATAGATGACAGACAAGGAGAGAAAAAAGAAACAGAGACAGGGACAGAGAGACAGAGAGAGAAACAAGGGCAGAGACAGCAAAACAGAGAGAAAGAAACAGAGCAAGAGAGAAAGACAGAGAGAGATATTTATTAAGCACTTACCAAATGTCAAATATCATATTAAGTACTGGGAATGCAAATATAAACTTATTGATGAGTGAAGATTATGCAAGGAACAGTCAGAAACTGTGAAACATATTTCTGTAGCATCTACCAAACACCTAGAAAGACACAGTTAGGTAGCCAGATTACATACACATCAGAAGCCTGTGATGGTTCATAGACACAAACTCCCATAATAAAAATACATCTCCCATGCCCCCAAATATCCTTGAGAATTTAACAAATACATTGTCTTGGAATGGGAAGCTAAAACAGCTAAATTCCAAGAAAAAAACCAGAAGAAATCAAAATTATACATTTGTATACACTTGGCCAACAATAACATATCAACAAAGGAATAGCACACCAATATTTGAACTAGATTTTCTCCAGTGAAATGGGTAAAGCTTTCTTTTTAAAGCATTTTTATTTGATTGTTGCTTTCCTAAATACATAATTGAGATGCAGTTAAAAAAAGACAGGCTTTCACTTTCTCATTTGCTTTGCAACAAAGGTATATGGTTAGGAGAAGTTTTACCCTTAAATGATTAGACAGCCGGTGTGACTAATAAGAATATTGTCCCCAAAGGGAAGCGAAACATCTTAAGAATACAAGTGCACTCAATTAGAGTTTTAAATTAGAATGTAATTATGTTTTCATTTTTTGGAGGAAGAAAAAGAGAGAGCTTTTAATCTTCTAGGTGGCCTCATTTTGGTGAAAAGACAATTTTAGGAAGTGTTTAAATTTAAGAAGACGTTCTGCATCTTTCATATTTTTGGCCCAGATCCAATCCCTGGAGGACAAGAAACAGATAAGTCTGCCTATACCTGACTCTTTAAATAGCTATGTTTTATAATTCAAAACAGGGATGGGATGTTGATATGAATTATTGCACTCAGCATAATGAAATTGTCAATATGTTCAGAGATGCACTGCATGGAGAAAGAAATTTAAGGAAATGGCCCATTCAACCTTTGAAATAAAGGAT
This sequence comes from Trichosurus vulpecula, assembly GCF_011100635.1. Taxonomy (NCBI): domain Eukaryota; kingdom Metazoa; phylum Chordata; class Mammalia; order Diprotodontia; family Phalangeridae; genus Trichosurus; species Trichosurus vulpecula. Next base: position 279,455,062 of record NC_050576.1, on the reverse strand, counting down.
TTGCCTTTCAGGCTATATTTTTCTATACAACAGCAACCAAACCTCACATTAAAGATATGCCAGTAGGCATAATTACCATAGGATAGGAACCTGTTTTAACAGTTGCTTCAAAAGATCTATTTGTCTCTGTGCTATTGACCAAAGTTGTTGACTCAATCTCAAACTGCCTACTACGTGCAAAGTGTTGGGCTAGGAATTAGGGCTGGAAAAGGGCACATGGTCTCTGTGCTAAAAGGACTTTCATCAACTGAAGGAACACAATCCACAGCCATGCATAGCTACATATATGTAAGAGTGATGAGAAGTAGCATGGTAAAGGGGAGATTCCGCAAAGTGCTTCAAGAAAATTTCTGGAGACAGAGAACATCTTCTTTTGGGGAAAGCAAAGGCTTCCCAAAGATACTGAGTTCAGCTAAGTTTAGAAGGAAGAGAAGTATGGAAGGGAGGGATATGGGGAGATGAGGAGGAAATACATTGTAGGCGGTATAGTATTCCTCTCCCTCCCCCCGTTGGCGCTCCTCCTCCTAAAATGACTTTGTACGTGTTTATCTGTGTACATGTTATATGAACTTTCATTAGAATGGGAGCTCCTTGAGGGAGCACAGATTATGTAATTTTTGTCTCTGTGTCCTAGAGCTACCGTTTATACAGCACCAACTTTATTGTGCTAAGCACTTTACAAAATAATACCTCGTTTGATTTTCATAACAACCTGGGAGCTAGGTTGAGGAAATGAAGGCAGGTAGAGATTAGATGATTTGCCCAAAGTCATACACCTAGTAATTATCCGAGGTGAAATTTGAGCTCAGGTCTTCCTGACTCCAGTCCAGTGTTCTATCCACTGTGCCACCTGGCTACCTCAGTGCCTCAGTACCGGCCTAGTGCCTGACATGCAACGGATACTTAATAAATTTCAATTGAATTGAATTGAATTTTGGGCATGGAGGGATGAACTGTACAACTTGCCCAACACTTGAGATGGTAGGTCAAGTTCAAGGTCAGTTTGACTGGACTATGGAGTTTGTTGTTGTTGTTGGCCCTTCATTTTTGAAGAGGACCAATGACATCAGGAAGGTGATGTCTTGACTTGCAAGTGAATTGGATTTAAATGAGGCAGGGCTGTGCAAAGTCACCAGTCTCACTCTTTCCTCCTGAGCCATCTGGGTCCGGTGTCAAGATATAGATCAGAATGACTGGACATGGCCCCTGGACTATGGAGTCCATTAAGGAAAACGAAAGGTGTCAAATAAGACTAGAGCCTGAGTTTCATTTCTCTCTTTCAATTTTTTTAAAATTTATTTTTAGTTTCACCTGGAATAACAGTGGAGAATATCAACTGTTGTACTCTGTGGAATGCTCAGGTAGGTGGTCTATCCACACCTTTATTTGTTTCAGTATATGCCCTTATTGGTGAACACTGGCACCCATCTGAGAATCCGAAGAGTTGATTTCATTTCAATATATGTGCTATAAAGATGCAGCCAGAGAACAACCTTCAGGGGGCCTCTTTGAAGGAAAGAAAGCCCATTTGCTTGAGACTGGATCAATCCTTTCCTTTCAAGAGGTCACTGATGCCACAATTCCTATGATGCTGCTAGGAACCCATCTTTATTCAGTTCTCTGATACAATTTAAAGAATTATTCAGATATGAGGGAGAGATTCAATTTTCAAATGTTGCCTTTTTTATACACCGGGATTAGAAATCCCTCATTGAGAAAAACAATTGTAGCTGCAAACACAAATCAATGGGATGCTGTTCAGAGACCCCAGAAACCACAGCGGGAGAGTGAAAAACGCAAGTGAATAAAAAAAAGTCATAAGAGCTGCGGATATATCTTTCCAATACAAATCCATCTAAGTGGATAACAGCAGCTCTGGTAAATCACTCACTGTAGAGAGGTAAGGAAACAAATGTACAGAACATTTTGGAAGCAAGGAAGAAGAAAGAGAAGTATGTTGCTATCAGATACTCCATCTTACACCATCCATATGAAAATGAGAAGGGCCTTTGCCAATCAAATCTGAATGTCAGTGACTGCTCAATGCCGAAACCATAAAGCATATCCCTAAATAATAATGCCTTGAAATGAGAGCATTTCTTCTTGTTATAAATGGTTTTCACATGCATCTCTTATTTCCTTTATAAGGTGTCCTTACAGAATAGGAAGGGAATGCATTTCCACTCCCCCTTTTGCAGATGAGGAAGATGAGGTACAGACAAATGAAGTGACTTGCTTAAAGTCACATGGCTAGTCAGAGACTGAGCCCATAGTAACAATGGCTGATATTTATACAATGCTTTGAGCTTTGCAAAACATTTTCCCTACAATATCCCATTTGACTTTCACAGGCAGACAAACCAAAAGGGCCATGGAGCTGGGTACTATCTGTAGTATCGGAGAATCATCGATTTACAGTTGAAAGGGATGCTAGTGGCCATGTAGTTCATGTCCCTCAGTTTACAGAAGAGGGGAACTTAGATACAGAGGGGTAAGCTTTAAAAGCAGATTTAAGCTCAGATTCTCTGACTCTGAAATCTGTTTTATTCTATTTTGCACCGTTAATGCCATTTTATAGATAAAAAAATTGGGTCTCAGAGAGTCGATATCCCACCACGCGGTCAATTTCAGAAGTTAGATCTGAAACCTGATCTTTGAATTTCTCTCCCAACTGTACTATAAGGCTCCATTCCAATAGAATATTCTTCTTTGTTCTCATTATGCATTTCCCTGTCCAATATATCTTCCACACAGCTGCCAAACATCCTCCTGATATTCAATCACAGGAGCAAAAAAACCCTAGTGACTCCCTACTTCTAGAAGGAGAATGCAGAGTGCTATAGGGAGAATGCAGAATCTAAAGTCCTCTGCAACCTGCTTTTTTCTGTTCTAATTTCCCATTAGTCCCCTTCATGTCCCCAGCCAAACATTCTGCTTCCTTTCATCTCTGTGAGCTTGGGCAAGGTGTCTCCCTATTCATAGGACAAAGACCTTTATTTCCATTTATTGAAATCCTTCTCTTCCTTTAAGGACCATCTCAAGTACCACCTCCATCATGAAGTCTTCCCTGATTTCCCGGTTGAAAGTGATCTCTACCTTTTGAAATTTTCTTTGAGTGCTTAGTTTGTGCCCCTCCTTTGCCCTTATCACATTCTACTTTTAAAATAGTTATTTGCATTCATGTTGTATCCGTTATTGTGTTCACCTCTGCCCCATATAGGTTATAAGATCTTGAGGTGATGATTTACACCATTTTCTGTCTTTGTTTCCTCAGTGCCTAATGGGCTATAGCAGCCCTCCCTCACTCAAATCAAAGTCAAGTGCAAGTCATGTGATCATTTCCCTGATGTCATGGTCCTCTTCAAGAATGAAGGACAAATACAACAATGGGGTATAGTCTGTGTTTAATGAATGTTGGTTGATTTGTGCTAAATTGAATTGAACAGAACTGAATTTCCTACTCTCTTTCATGTAACTCAGCCCAACTCTTTTCATGTTATAGTAAATATAACACTGAACTCTCCTAAATGATGTTGCAGAAAAGAGTCTTTGTCTCTTTCCACTTCCTAAGCCTACCACAATGTTAGAGTTTCCAGTAAAGTTCATGTACTAAACTCAGATCGACCTTATTAGCCATTTCAAATACCACAGAGAGTATAACTATGGGAGTTATCATCTGAAGAAGAATTGCCAAGGTGATTGGGAGGAAATCTAAGATTTAGTCTCATCTCTCTTTTTTGTTGCAGATTTTATAATAAGCACAGTGACAAACTATAGTCAAAGTATCATTATGTATCTTATGAAATCTTAATAATATAAAATTAGAAACATTTTTCACACATATACTCAATACTTTCAAAACCCTTCAATTTCACCATCCTTATTAGCATATGGGGTCCACTTTAAATCTCAGCATAACTACATGATGAGGACCTGCTTCTGAAATTTTTTTACATCAATCTTATTTCTAAGATATTTTTCAGTCTCTTTTCCATGAAACTCTATAGAAAACATGCTTAGAACAAATGTGGAAATCATATTCATCCACACAGTCTGCTTATTTCTCCTTTTCTCTGCAGGAGGGAGCTAGCATTGAACATTGATGGCCATAAAAGAAGATGACCCTGTCTCCACTTTAATCTTTGTCAGTGGTGTACCTGGCCAACAGCTGAGAAAACCCCCTCTACAATCAGCCTTTTCTGAATATAGATCCTGTTGTATGTTTCAACGGGGATGTTTCATGTTGGTTTCATTAAGAGTGAAAACATGGCTACTAGTTATTAAGGTCTTCCTGAATACACTCTACAAAGCAGGGAGAGCCCAACTGATTTGGGGAGAAACAGATTTGAGCCATGTCTAACATCATCAAAAGGTGTGCCTTATTGCATTCATAATGAACCAGCTCTACCATGAAAACTTCTAGAATTTATAAAATTCAGAATTGTTTTGATAATCAGCCTTGATCTTCAGACACCCCAGATTGTCTAAAGGGGTATCTCCAAGTTCTAAAAATCAAAATAAATCTTATTTTACCTTAGTTTAAAAAAAAGTGTCAGGCAGCACTCTAGAGAGTGTTCTCTTACAAAATCAAATGAATAATAATTGAATGTTCCCACTCTCAGGAAGGTGGGAATTGGTGTGACAGGTTCTGAACATTCATTTAAAATGGTTTTTGGGTCCCTTTGACCTTGCCTTCTATTAAATGGTCACCTTAGATGATCATTTACTTATACATTCAGAATTCTTACCAGAATCATCTTGCCTATTTTTAAAAATAATATTTCAGAAATCACTATTAAACAGATTTGGATACTTAGAGAATTTCACCTTATTCTATGACAGAATAGAGGGAAGAGGTTGTACAGAAGCTATTGACTTTTCCTGTATACACACAACTTTGAATTTCTTTTATGGAATTTGTATCCCCAGTGTCTAGCAGAGTTTCTAGCACATACTAGGAACTTCATAAATGTTTATGGATTAATTGATCAAGCTGCCTGTATTCTTGATTACATTTTAGGATGCTTTATTTCCCCTAAAATTAAACTATCTTCAATCTTATGATGAAAATTCAATGGATCAATACAATTTATTACATAAACTTGAGTGGAGTGTTGAGATAAGTGAAGTCCCCTCAGCATGGAATAGGACCTGACCTCTCCTGCTATCCACCCCACCCCAACTTTAGCAGAATGTAAGTCAGGTGACTGATTGGAACTACTTCCAATCAGAGCTCTGATACCAGGCCTCAGGTTGGTCGGGTGAAAGGTCAGAGGCTTGCTTGTATGCATGCTTAAATGAGCCATTTGAAGACTGCATGAAGTTGGCAGTCAGGAGGTTGTATCTGTTCAGTGAAGAGCCTGGCTGGAGATTAGAAGGGAAAGCGAATAAAAGGACTGGCATCCATCTGAGTCCTTTGTACTCTCTTGTGCTCTATTCAGGGGATGTGCCCATTTTTTCAGACTGAATAAATGTAAGACATAATTAGAACACCCTGCTTGGGTGGCATCCTTTCTCATGAGAAAGCAATAAAATTCCTTTCTACTTATTACCTTGAGAAGCCTCTGAAGTTAATCTGGGGAAGGGTCGCTGTCCCACACAGACTTTTGATTTACAGAAAGATTTCAGCATATACATACATATATATATATGTATATATATATTTATGTATGTATGTATATATGTTGTACATATGTATGCACATAGTCAACAGGCTTTTTTTCCAGCCTTCCTCACCTCCACCTTGCTAGCTTCCTTCCAAGCACAGCTTACATGACACCACCGACAAAAAGCTTTTTACTGATCCATCAGTCTTTAGAACTCTCTTTTTCAAATGACTTTCTGTTTACTTATCACTGTGCATGTAGCATCCCCAAGGAAGAATGCATGTTCCTTTAGGGAAGTGGTTCTTTCCTTTCTTTGTCTTCGTTGCCATAGTGACTTGCACATAGTAGGTACTGAAATAAATACTGAATTGAGAAATATTTACTAATCAGCTTTCTACTCAATAAATATTTTGAATATATTTTAAAAAGGTCAAGGGATTTCCCAACGTCAGCAAAAATAATCACCACTCCAAATATGGGGTCTCTTCCTTGAATCTTCTGTTATGAATAAAACCTCCCCTTAGCCTCCTCTGCCCTCTTTTTGGAAGCTAGAGAATGGAGCCTTTAAACTCCTCCCAAAGCTTTCCTTTATAGGGACAGGATTTGGACTTTCAATTCATTCCACTTTCAGTCTGCACTTCTCCCTGGTTTTGGCACCATAGAACAAGATGACCCCTCAGGGCATCCTGTGATATTTCCTCCCCCACCCCCATTTCTGTTTTCCTGCTTCCTTTTGGGTGTTGTCTTCTGTCTTCCCCCATTAGATTGTAAGTTCCTTGAAGGCAGAGACTGTCTTTCTTATTCTAATTTGTATCCGTAGCATTTAGCTCTGTGCAGGGCACATAGTAGGTACTTAATAAATGTTTACTGTTTGAATTGTTTGAATTTAATGTGTATATAATTATATATAAATATATGCATATATAAATATGTAATATATAATATATAGTTATATTTTAATAAATAGTATATAATTACATATAATAAAATATTTATAATCACTGTTATTTACTTACATAATATTCTATATAATCAATTTGATAGTTTGGGTTTTCTCTTTTGGATTATTTTCCATTAAAGATTTATCAAGTGTCTACTAAATGTAATGCACATTGCTTCTTGCTGGGGTTACAAAGACAACAATAAGCCTTGTAAGGAACTCACATTCCATAAAGGGGAAAAAGAAACAAACATGTATACACACATATATAAATACCAAGGATTCAGATAAGCTAGAATTTACTACGTTCATGTATGTCACCAAAGAGAAGCACCAGACCTCTTGGTCCTCCTTTGGCTCTTGGTGGAGTGAAAGGATTGGACCAGATAAAAGCTTCTTAACCTGTGGTCCATAGACCCACCCTCCCTTTCAAAGAATCCATGAATAGAGTTCAGGTAATCTGTGAACTTGAATGGGGAAAAAAAAACAAACAAACGTTATAGCTTTATTTTCACTAATTTCTAACCAAAATTTATAATCTCTATTATGAATGTAGGCAATTATATTGTTACCAATAAAATTATATAATTGTTTTCATATCACATCTTAGTGATATTAGCAACATCTCAGCATATCATTTACACTCATTGTTATTTCAATATTGAGTTGAGAGAGAGTTGGGTTACAGGTGGACACCAAAGATAGATGAACAGCCCTGAAAAGGGCTCAGCAAGCCCTCACACCAGAGGTGCTAGTCCTCCCTGGACATCCCATACACCCCAAGAAGCTATAGTACATGCAGCACCATACCTCAGAAAACTTTCAGGATAAACCAGGTTGAGGATCACTGATGGCCAAATCTGTTGGTAAATTAGAGGGATGTTTACCTCAAGCATGTAAAGACTTCCCCTGGTGGAATGCGTGAATGTGAACAATTTGTTCCAATGGTCAGGAAGGCAGTGGAGCAGGTGCTATTGAACACTTAGAGCTTGGTCAGACATCAAAGGCACCAAAGTCATCCACTGTATCCTGGGCCATTGCCAATCTTCCTGACTTTTGTCTTGCTACTAGACTTTAATGACTCTAGAGGAGAGAATGAAGCTGAATACTTTGTGCAACTCTGCCTCTCTTAAATCCAACTCATCCACAAATCAAGACATCATCCGTAATGTCATTGGTCCTCTTTGAAAACGAAAGATGAACAATACTTAATGAACACAGTTTCCTTGTCTACTCATGCTCCTGCATCGCACCCTGGCAAACAGACTGCCAAAAGGGTCCGTGACACAAGATGGTCTCTGAGATCTCTACCAGCTCCAACCTTCTTGATCTGATGATTTTATAGCTCTGTCTCGGTGATGGCATTCACATGTTACAAACTAATTCAATAGGGATGAGCTCGGGAAGCATGCAGTCCCATGATCACGGGGCAGCATAAAGCATTTGGACAGAAAGCATCTGACTTCTATCCTAACTCTGAAATGTGAGACCTCTGTGACTTCAGGTAAATCATACAACCTTTACAAGTCTTAGTTTCCTCCTCTGTAAAATACATGGACTAGAAAATCATTCCATTCACTTCAAGTTTTAATTATTCATTGTAGCAAGATTAGAATTTTCTTTAGATTTCTCAAATCCTAGACATTTCATTGCAAAGGATGGTATAATGGAACAGTGAGCCATTTTGTTAACTCTCCCTAGTCCGTGGTTTCATGGGGTGCCTTATTGCCAATTAGTAGGGCTTTTTTCTGTTTGGTTGTCATCTCCATATGAGAGGTGTACCACTATGTTATCTTCTGAGATCAAGAGAGAAGGAAAGGCTTTACTTCATCTTCTGGGTATAGATTTTATAGCACATCTAATGAGGATTTAGAGTTGGTGTACTTAAGTACACCCTGGCCATCAACTCTAATCTCATGCCCTCATCTAGTGACTAGGAGAGAGGCCAGCTATCCACCCTTCAAAGTGTTCAGTTAAAGGACCCTCATCGGACCCCAAGAAATAAGAACTCGTAATGCCTGCAGTAGGGAAAGGATCCACCCTCTTCCCTCCCAACCCTGTTTACTTTCCTGCATGTTCCCTTCAGAATTGTGTTTAAGAGAGTCCTGCTCCCAGAGGCTTATTAATAGTTCTAAGGAAAGTAAAGGATAATAATAAAACTAATATGCCTCAGTTTCCCTTGTTTGTATCTGTTTCCTCATCTGTAAAGTAGGAATAATAATAGAACCTTCTTCCTAGAGTTATTGTGAAGATCAAATAAGATAGTGACTGTAAAGTACTTAGTATGGTGTCTAGTATACAGTAAGTACTACATAAATGCTAGCTGTTATTATTGTTGTTATTGTTAAATAGTACTCTACAGTTTGCAAAGGGATCTAAAAAGTACAGTGGGAATAGTTCTGGAGGGACTTCCACTTGAAGCAATTTGGAGACCTGAGCCCTGGCAAATAGACTAGGAGGAGTGCCCGAATCTTATACCTCTCTATACCACCTAGCACAGTACCTTGTACATGCTAGTCATTCAATTACCAGTTGCTGAATAAATGTCACTTTAATGACTCCATTTTTACAAAGTACTTTGTATCATGCATTTCTAACATATGTATCCAATAATGCTGCGTTTTCAGCTAGATGGTAAATTCCACCAGAGCTAGGATCATGGATTGGCTAAACTTGGTATCTCAGCAAAGTGCCACCTAGTGTTTAGCACTTTGTTTTTATACAGCAGGTGCCAAATAAATGCTTTTTACAATGAAAGAATAAATGAATGCTTGCATGCCACTCATTGGCAGACTGAACTTGAGCAAGATACCACCTTTCTGAGTCAGTTTACTATTAAAACAAAGGATAATAACCATAGCAATCCAGGAGTATAGAATCTCAGAATTGGAAAAGACCCCAAAGACCTTCTAGTCTAAGCTACAACTGAATGAGAATTTATTCTGAGAGGTCCCTTAACAAGCAGCCATCTGTTTGAAGACCTTAAAGAAGAGGAGAAAGCACTACCTCCTGAGGCAGTCCATTCCACTTTGAGCTAGCTTTAATTGTTAGGAATTTTTTTCCTGACATGGAGATTAAATGTGCTTCTCTCTGGATTTCTGCAGGCAACATTTATTCCAACAGGTCAACATTGCTTGGAGGTGACCGTGGGCTCTTAAAAGCTATGCCAGCAGAGTCTACCCTCTGCTAGGACCTACCAAGCTAGAAAGAATTTTAATGTGGTTTCAAACCCCGCTATGTGTCTGTCTTCCAAAACCCGGCTCCTCTAAATTGGCAGAAGCTTATCACCAAAGATTGGTATCCAGGTAGAGAATTTCTAACGGTCATAGTAATTGTTATTAAATACAAGATCCTAGGATTTAGCATTGGATTTGGATGTAGAGGTTACACAGTCCGGGGGTTTAAAATTTTTTTGTATGTATACCATGGACCCATTTGGTATCTAATGAAGCACATGCAATTCTTAGAATAATGTTCTTAAATGCATAAATAAAAACAAAACACAGTATTATAAAGCTATAATTATACTGTAATATGATTATACTGTATTAATATTAATTATACTATAACATAATTTTAAAACAATTAATGGACTATAGGTTATGAACCCCTTATCTAGTTCAACCTCTCTCTTACACATGAAGAAAAGCAGAAGAAAAGTTTAGTAATCCATCAAAGGCCACACTGATCATAAGTAATCAAGCATGGATTTGAACCCAGCTAGGGATGCAAAAAAAGGCCAAATACAGTTAGTCCCTGCCCTCAAGGAGTTCACATTTTAATGGGCAAAGACAACATGTAAATTACCAAATACATACCATATACATAGAGTGGATGGGAAAGTATTCTCAGAGGGGAAGGCACTGTTATCTGGAGGGATATGCTGCTAGAGAGAGATATATAGAATATTTCCCCTTATTCTTGGTATTTGTCTTCCCTCTTTCACTTACATTAATTATTTCAGTCAAAAATGAAGAACAAGTTCACTAGTTTTTTTTTTCCCTTGGATAGATCCTCCTGGTGCCAAATACAAGTTACTCATTAAGGGGACTTGCTAAGTCCTAAGATACTTGATTGTGGCAGTCACTCAACTTTGTTTATTCTGAGTAACATCAGAAGCAGCTCACAGCCAGGGGAGCAGACGTGCCATCTTACACTTTATAAAATCAGAGAATGATAGACCTTGGAGGGGTCATCAAATCCAAACACTTTATTTTACTGATGGGAAACAAGCAAACACCCCAACACAACAGCAACATATCCAGAGGAGTCGGTGTACTGATTTGCCCAGGGTCACAGGGCTCCTTAATGGCAGAATGAGGATTGGAACCCAAGTCTCTAGACAAATAGATGCAGCCTTTTTCCGGCCCAACTTTTTTTTTTTCATTTTTGATGTTCAAACCCTTTTAAAAGGGAGAAAGAAAACTAATTGCTAACAAAAGGCATTTATGCCAGGAGAAACACAATCAGCATATGATATAATCATCTGGACAGAAGGTATCAAATAAAGTAAAAATTTTAAAAAGCAAATGAAGTAATTGAACCAAGTTATTTAAATCAGATAAGTGAATTCGTGATAGCATGAAACCACCCTGTTTATTAACCTTATTATAATATCACCAATGGGCATTTCATTTTCTTCTTTACTTTCAATTTTTTCTTGGTGAGTAATTCATTTAAAGGCAAAAAAAAACCACATGCGCTACCCTGCTAAAATTTAAATGACTATGTTGAATGCAGCATAATCAGCCTCTAAATCTACTTACCAGGAGTCTCACTATGTACTCAGCACACTGAATGAATGGCACAAACGGGAAATGGATTATAATGAGGATAGGGGAGAAATTATGAGAATAAAACTTTTCTTTCCTGAAATGTTTTTAAGCATCTTATTTTATAGTCAAGTACAGCTCAATTTGTGTACTTCCTTATTTGCATTTGCCCTTGACACCTGCATTCCCTTTAGGAGAATTCTGCTTTTATAAGTTGTGGAACAATTCACTTCAAACTCATTATGATGGAATGCATTTTGTGTCCTCTGTGGATTTTTGAGGAGGCACATGGTGGATGATTGAAAGCCCCTGCTTGCTTCTGCCAAGCTAGAACACTGAGTCACAATGGCCACTGGCATCTATATAATGTTGTACTTACATTTGCTCACTTGACCCACACAACAACCCTGTGAGATAAGTAATTCATATACCATTATGGCCATTTAACGGATGAGGAAATAGAGATTGAGAAAGTTTAAGAGCCTTGCCAAAGGTTGCACAATTATTAATTGTCTGAGGCAGAATTTTCACCCGGTTCCTCCCAACTCTAAGCTTGCCATTCAATTGACTGCATTATTTACTTACATCAGAAGGCACCTTAGGCTTTTCTCCTAAGCCATTTACTATTTTATTTTTAAATGACAATAGCCATACTTTATACACATAAACAGCTTTTATGAAAATGGGATGCAAATGTTTTTGCTGAACATATATTTTTATGCTGGGAATGTGCATTTTCCTTACTTTAATCACATGCTACCTAGCTCTCAGGTTTCTGTCTTCTGTTAGCTTTTGATCACATAAGTCATGAGTGTCAGTATCTATGCAGGCCAAAGGCCTCTATAGGTATTATATCTATACAAACAGATGGATACACACACAGACACACACACACACACAGACACACACACACACACATATGCACACACAGACATACCTACACATGATTATGTATTTATGCCTAAACCAGGAGCTGCAGTTCAATGCAGCAATCAATAGGGGGAAGGATTAAGAAATCTATGCTTTCTTTACCATGCATCAAATACGATTCTAATTTCTAAGCTACCTCACAGTGAGTATTGCTGAATCTATGTGATTATGTACCATAATTCATCCGCTATGGATGCCCATAAATAGGACTTGAAAATTACAGTCAACAGGCCAGTATTGACAATTAGATATTTCTTGTCTGGTTTATAAATCAAGAAAGTGCTGAGACTCACTAAGCTAGGCTTTCCTCTGCTTCAGTAGAAAATGTCGCCATGAGATTTCCTTTGTCCTGAGTAGGGTGGATCTACAGAGAAGATCCACTTGAGGGAAACAAAGCTAAGGCTATATACTCTATCATCTGGGTGGTCTAATTTGCTGACATCCTTGCTTCTCTGAATGCCAGTCTCAGATACTCCTCAACACTATTATCAGTCTAGGGAAGTCCTAGGTTCTCCTTTGCACCCTGGAAGGAAGAACTCTGGAGGCTGTTGAGGAGACAAAAGGTGGAAGTGGAGATTTCAATGGCACCTGACTTGAGTGATGGCCTAGATCTTTTCAGTGAGACTTCCTTTATGGGACCAGGCAATTCTCCTGGCATTGATGGAAAACAGTTCTCCAGCATTTTCTCTAAAACTCTTGGATAATAAAATGCATAGTCTGATGCTGTTAAAACAATGTGGTGTACTCTAAAGGATAATGGCTCTTCATGAGGATGTGGATCCAAGGTGGTGAATTAGAGGCAA